>NW_016107553.1:1522943-1527761 GCF_001604975.1 Cebus imitator | reverse complement strand
ACACATCATTATCATTCAAGGTCTAGTCTAGATTCATTACTTTGCATGTGGATCTCCAGTTGTTTTAGCGCCATTTGTTGAAGACTGTCTTTTCTCTATTGTATTGTCTTTGCTTGTTTGTCAAAATTCAGTTGACTATGTTTATGTGGGTCTATTTCTGGGCTGTCTATTCTGTTCCATTGATCTGTTTGTCTGTTGTTTTGCCAATACCATGCAATCTTGATGACTGTAACTTTGTAGTAAATCTTGGGTCGTGTTGTCAGTATTCTATTCAGTTCTTTTTCTTTCTCAGAGTTGGGGTTGCGCTCTGTCACCAGGTTGGAGTGCAGTGGCATGATCATGGCTCATTGCAGTCTCAAACTCCTGGGCTCAAGCAATTTTCCCGCCTCAGCCTCCTGAGTACCTGGGACTACAGGCATGTGCCACCATGGCTGCCTGAATTTTGTTCTTTTTCAATATTGTGTTAGCTATTTGGGGTCTGTTGCCTTTCTACATAAACCCAAGGATCAGTTTATCAGTGTCTGCAAAATAATTTGCTGGGATTTTGATTGGGATTGCCTTGAATCTACAAATCAAGTTTGGAAGAACTAACATCTTAATGATACTGACTTCCTCTTCATAAACATGGCATAGTTCTTCATTTATTTAGTTCCCTGATTTTTTTTTAATAGAGTTTTGTAGTTTTCCTTGTATAGATCTTGTGGTTTTTTTTGTTTTTTTTTTTTGAGATAGAGTCTTACTCTGTCGCCCAGGCTGGAGTGCAGTGGCATGATCTCAGTTCACTGCAGCCTCTGCCTCCTGGGTTCAAAATATTCTCCCGCCTCCACCTCCTTAGTAGCTGGGATTGCAGGCACCTGCCACCTTATCTGGCTAATTTTTGTATTTTAGTAGAGATGGAGTTTCACCAGGTTGGCCAGGCTGGTCTTGAACTCCTAACCTGAAGCAGTCCATCTGCCTCAGCATTCCAAAGTGCTGGGATTACAGGTGTGAGTCACCATGCCTGGCCTGATCTTGTGCATTTTTTAGATTTATATCTAAGTATTGCATTTTGGAGGATGCTAATGTAAATGGTGCTGTGTGTTTAACTTCAAATTCCTCTTGTTCATTGCTTTATGTGCTATTTTTGTCCCTATTTTATGGTTGTGAAAACTGATACTTACAGAAGTCAGGTGGCTTACCTGAGGTTGAATTACTAGTAAGCGCCTTTTCTAATTCCATCCATTCATCTATTAATTCATCCATTTAATAATGAATTATTTATTGAGCTTCTGCTATATGATAGATGCTATTCTAGGGCTGGGGATACAACAGGAAACAAAACAGACACAAACTTGTGTCCTTATGCAACTAAATAGGGGAAGACAGAAAATACTTAAAACTGTGAAACGGAGAGTATATTCTACAGTGGAAAGAATGATATAGTGATAACTCTTTTATTTTAGAAGATTAAAAAATAAAGCAGAAGCTGGGTGTGGTGGCTTATGCCTGTAATCCCAGCACTTTGGGATCACAAGGTCAGGAGTTCAAGACCAGCCTGGCCAAGATGGTGAAACCCCTGTCTCTACTAAAAATATAAAAATTAGCTGGGTGTGGTGGTGGATGCCTGTAATCCCAGCTACTCAGGAGGCTGAGGCAGTGAATCACTTGAACCTGGGAGGAGGAGATTGCAGTGATCCGAGATTGTACCACTGCACTCTAGCCTGGGCGACAGAGTAAGACTGTCTCAAATAAAATAAAAATAAAAATAAAGTAAAGCAGGGAAGGGGATGGTGTGTGTGTGTGTGTATATATCTGTCTGTCTGCCTATCTATCTAATCTATCCAGATGGTGTAGACAGGAATATGCCTGTGTGTTAACGAAGCCGTGAGGAGACTAGTGTTGCTGGCATGGAATGAGTAAAGTGGAGGGTAAGTAATAGGAATTGAGGTCAGTAAAGTAACAAGAGGCAAAATTATGTAGGGTCTTATGGCCTGTTGTTAAAGAAATTGGGTTTTGAGCAGAAGAGAGACCTGAGATCTGCCTTAGGTTTTACTGGGATCAGTACCATTAGCCTGGCCACTGTGTTGAGAACAGACTGAAAGAGAACAAGAATGGAATCAGGGAGACCAGTTAGGAAGGAATTGATAGTCATCTAGGCAGGACATGCTGGTTGGCTTAGTCCAGGGTGATATCAGTGGGGAGGTAGTGAGCTGTAGTTAGGATTGCTGGAGAAGGAGAATAGCCAGGGATGAGTCCAAGGTTTTTTGCCTGAGCAACTAGAAAAGTGGAATTTACTGAGATGAGGAAGACTATGGGAAGGGAAGGTTTTGTGGAAGGAGATCAAGAATTCATTTTTGGACGTGTTTGAGATGCTTATCAGACATCTAATTGGAGAGATATATGAGTTTGAGGAGAGGTCAGGGCAGAGAAAAATTTGGCAGATGTCAGTATGTTTATGGAATTTAAAGCTACAGGTCAGGATGACATGGAGAAAGAGAAAAAAAGAGAATATGTCCAAGATCAGAGCCCAGTGCTAACTCAGCTCTTACAGAACCTAAATTCTTTTTTAAAAATAAAAAAAAAAATTAGAACTTATATATGACCTACATTACAATGTAAGCATAGATGCCAAGAGCCTAAATTCTTTTTTCCTTTTTTTAGATGAAGTCTCACTCTGTTGCCCAGGCTGGAGTGCAGTGGCATGATCTCTGCTCATTGCAACCTCTGCCTCCTGATTCAAGTGATTTTTCTGCCTCAGCCTCTCAAGTAGCTGGGATTGCAGATGCATACCACCAGGCCTGGCTAATTTTTGTGTTTTTAGTAGAGATGGAGTTTCACCATGTTGGCCAGGCTGGTCTCAAACTCCTGACCTCAAGTGATCCACCCCCATAAGCTCCCAAAATGCTGGGATTACAGGTGTGAGCCACCGCACCCTGGCTGCCAAGAGCATAAATTCTTAATAATTGGCATCCTATATTGTTATCTCTTGTATTAGTGAGGGTACTCATTAAAAACATAAGACAGAGGCTGCCCTCCAGAAGTTTATGGTCTATTTGGGGAAACAAAATATATTTTAAACACAAAACATGTAAATTACAATACAAAGTAATATATGATTACATGTCAGAATAATAGTAAGGGGTTGTAAGTTTACCTGTCCTGCAGATGAAAAGATTACTTGGCATGGGAATGATTGGCAAAGGCCTGTTGGAAGAAATGAGACTTGAAATGAACCTCAAACAATGGGCAGCAGATGAGGGGGTGAGGTTTGTAAGGTTCCCAAGACCACTCTCAAAATTAAAAAAATTGCCAGAAGCACACAAAATTCAGCAAAGCTTTTATCCTCATAGTTGCTGTTCATTACAGCAAAAGAATAACAACAAAAACATTTAAAAAAACTACACAGATTAAAATCAATAACAGAAAAGGCACATAGGATGGGGAGTAGGAGAGTTCTGTGAGTGAGCCTTCAGTTGTTTTTTCTCAGTGGAATTGTGGGGACAGCACTTACTATTACCAGCAGTGATGTGTGGTAACACTCGTGGAGTACTGTCAGTCAGGGAAGCTCATCCAAGCCTTGGTATCCAGGATTTTTATTGGGGTTTGGTCACATAGCCATAATTGACTACCCACATAGACTTGGCTGACTGCCCACATTCCTGACCTCCTATCCCTCCACAGCTAAAACTATGTGGCCTCAGGCCTCACCATCAGTCACACTGTTAGCATCTGCTATTTGGCAATCAAAGGCTCTTAAGTAAATGAAGAAGACACTTATCAGGCAGGGCATGCCAAAGGCTTTCCTCGCAGGAATCAGGGGCAAGGCTAGTCCTTTATTGCATGTTAAATAGAGGGGTGCCCTCTCTGTGGAGACAGCATGAGTTGAGAGACAGTTGGAATGAATATGACATGTCGAGAGAACATTGTGGTAGTGCCATATGGGCTCCTGCCTGAGAATATGAACTCTGGAGCCAGACTGTCAGGAGTCATACCCCAACTATCACTTGCTGGTTGTGGAATTTATGGCTGTTCAGTAATCTGTAACTCTTCTGTAAAGCAAGGGTAATAACAATACCTACTTTATAGGCTTGTTGGGAGGATTAAAGAGTTAATATGTAAAGCATTTAGAACATGAGTATTTACTTTACATAGTAAATTCTATAAAAATCGTGAGTTTGTTCATTCATTCATTAATCATTCATTCACTCAATGATTCTTTTTTTTGAATGTCACTATGTTAAAGCCTTGAATTAGGCCCACATCTCGTGAGCCTCATACCTTTATTTCCAGATACCTAGTGCTATAAGAGGGCTTGTGTGGCTCTTTTAATATCATCATGTTCAAAAAGAAATTAAAAACTTGCATGCAAATTATTTCTACTAAAGGTAGTATTATTACCAGCTTATTTGTTCAGGGATTTAATTTTGATATCAGCTCTTGCGAAGATCAGGCTTACTAAAGAATACATTTTGGCTAATTTTAGCTTTCTTATATACATTCAGGTCTGTGTATGATGACCAACCAAATGCACACAAGAAGTTTATGGAAAAGTTAGATGCTTGTATCCGTAATCATGACAAGGAAATTGAAAAGATGTGTAATTTTCATCATCAGGGTTTTGTAGATGCTATTACAGAACTCCTTAAAGTAAGGACTGATGCAGAAAAACTGAAGGTAAGAAATATGTTAAAATTGTTTATCTTGGCCGGGCGCGGTGGCTCACGCCTGTAATCCCAGCACTGTGGGAGGCCGAGGCGGGTGGATCACGAGGTCAAGAGATTGAGACCATCCTGGTCAACACGGTGAAACCCCGTCTCTACTAAAAATACAAAAAATTAG
>NW_016107553.1:1494371-1522818 GCF_001604975.1 Cebus imitator | reverse complement strand
AAAAAAAAAAAAAAAAAATTGTTTATCTTTGTTCTCATTAAATTATGCAAGTATTCCTTTATAGTTCTTATGTACAAGTCATTCTTTTTTTTTCTTTTTTGAATGTACAAGTCATTATTAAGTGTGTTACTTTCAAGAAGTGAATTACTATATGTATTTAGGAATGCTCTTTATGCTCTATTAACACAGATGTCGTGCTAATGACAGGAGCAATCTTTTTCTGAAGGAAATAATGCGCTGACTTAACAGGATTTCTTTCCATGCAGGGAAATGAACTCAAAACAGCCATACAATGAAAGGCACTATTTTCAGTTTTAGAATTTCTAAAATGACAATTAGTATAATATTGATAAAAAGTTATCCTCTAAAAACTTGCTGTAAGTAATTATGTTCTCAGCATTATTTAATAATGTTAAAACTTTTTGAAAAGTTTAACAGCAGTGTGTATTTTTCTTAAAGAAAGTTGGTCTATACTTTCTGCCATACAGCTAAAATATTATTTATTAAAAGAGACCTGGATTTGTTCAGTCAGGATAAAAAATACTTAATTGTAAGAATTGTCCTATTTATCTTTCTTTACGTTTAGAGCACTTAGCAGACAAAATGACCTTGGTTCACCAAAGGTTATGATTAGAAAACCATTGTAAAAAGGATATTCAGATAACAAGAGACTAACTACAGCATCAATGAGGTCACTGAGCATCTTTGTTCAGAAATTAATGAGATTTTTAATAAACCAGAATGTGCTTCCTTACTATGATGACCTAATGAGTCACTTAATATGTGGGAAAATTTGAGGTTGAGCTGTGCCTGCACCTGCAGCATTAGAATGTTGCTGTGGATTGAAATTTCTGTGTTTGATGTTAATCAACCACCCAGTGTTTGCATTCAGCAAAGTATGAATGTTTAATTACCATAAAATGCAATCACCATTTTCTACAGACAATGAATGGCACATAGACCTCATTGAAGTTATCAAAAGGGGACCAGTGGTCAATTGGGTCAGTGATTTGAATTGTTTGACAGACTTAGAGAAGCAAGTAAAGTTCAAAAATCCTGAGTAAATTTGAGAAGTTTGCCACAGAATCTGTTAAAAAGAACTGTCATAAGTAATTGAAGTTAACAAAAGCCCTTTTCAATCAAAAGTTCAAGTTCAAGCTGTAGAGTTAATTTGAATTTGCATTTCTTTGTTCTAAGTTTCTCATGAAGCATGATCTGATTACAAGGGTGAGCAGTTACATCAGGGCAGTTTTATGCATATTTGTCTAACTAAGGTGAAATTAAATTTTTAAGGTGCAAGTTACTGATACCAACCGAAGGTTTCAAGATGCTGGAAAAGAGGTGAGAAAATGATACTTTTCTATGTATTCAGTATGTGGTTGTTCTTTCACTGTTTGTTTAAAAATACGAACATTCCTTCTTTTCTAAGGTGATAGTCCACACGGAAGATATTATTCGATGTAGAATTCAGCAGAGAAATATTACAACTGTAGTAGAAAAATTGCAGTTATGCCTTCCAGGTGAGTTAAACTTGTCTATAATGTAATTTTTGGCTTGGTAAAATCGTAATTTAATAATTGCAAATAGTGATTCTTTAGTGTGGGAATTACAGATTATTTGATGATTGCATCTCAACAAAGACATACTTATCTTTCAGGTTCATTTTATTCTCTGAATTTTCATGGTTTTGTCATGTTAGAAAGCTCCTGTTTGATTATATGTCACATCAGTTTCCTAGAACAGGAACTTCTACATTTCCATTTCCTCTCTGCCTCTTTTGCCCTTTGTCTCCCATACCCCTTTTTTGTGTTTCCTCAGAATACTTTCCCATGGGGAGAGTCTTTGGGTTGAATTTTCTCACCTTTGCCTAATTTGCCTGATTTTTTTTTTTTTACCTCTAGTTTTCCATTGGTTTTTGTATGTCACTTAACAGGCTCTTTTTGCTTTGTTCACAATCTCATTGTGCTGGTAAGGTAAGAAAAACATCAAAAGTGCCAGGTTTTCACCATTCTTGCCTTTCTACCTTTATTTTAGAAATGCTGTTTCTGGTCTCCTTGTTAGGGCTAAATATTACTTGGGCTTCAGATAAGTTCTGAGGAAACTAACCAGTATTTTCTTTACCTGGCTTTAATATTCTTTAAGTTGGATGCATTCTATTCAAACAAAAGGAAGCAGGCATATGACTTTTTTTTCTTTTTATTTATTTTAATTTTTTTTTAGAGATAGGGTCTCACTCTGTTGCCCAAGCTAAAGTGCAGTGGCATGATCGTAGCTCACTTCAGCCTTGAACTCCTGGGCTCACGCAATCCTCTTGCCTCAGCCTCCCAAGGTGCTGGGATTATAGGCATGAGCCACCACACCTGGCAACTTTTTTAAATATAGTAAGCTAAATCCATCCTTTGTCTCATATTTTAACTTATTATTGTTATTGTTTTTTTAGGAAGGAGCCTAAACCTCTATATCCAGCGGAATAGAATGAGATGTTTTATATGATATTTGTATAATGTTAATTTAGCTTAGACTACAAATTATATTGTTAAAACTGTCAGCAGATTTTGTTGCCCAAAAAAAATTATATTATTATTATTATTATTTTTTTTTCGAGACAGAGTCTCGCTCTGTTGGCCAGGCTGGAGTGCAGTGGCCCAATCTTGGTTCACTGCAAGCTGGGATTACAAGCATGCGCCACCATGCCGGACTGATTTCTGTGTTTTTAGTAGGGATGGGGTTTCACTTTGTTGGCCAGGCTGGTCTTGAGCTCCTGGCCTCAAGTGATCTGCCCAACCCAGCCTCCCAAAGTGCTGGGATTACAGGTGTGAGCCACAGTGCCTGGCCTGTTTTTGACTTATGGGAATAGCTTTTCTTTTCTTTTCTTTTCTTTTCTTTTCTTTTCTTTTCTTTTCTTTTCTTTTCTTTTTTTCTTTTCTTTTCTTTTCTTTTCTTTAGAATCAATGAAATTCTACTCAGTTTAATCTCCAATGGACCAGGTATATTTACATAATAACTTTGAGTAAATAAAATGTTGGCTTATTATGGTAAGTTTCAAGGTTGAGAAACCTACTTCCTTTTAGTTATGTTTAATAATACCTCTTGGCCACCATCAGGTACATTGTAATAGCCATGAAGATATCCTCTAAGTTTGAATGTTTTGTCCCTGTCTGATAATAAACCTTAAAAATTGGGTACTGATGGAATGAGCAAGAGTCAGATTCCACTTATTCCCCTACTGGGCTATTTAAATAGAGAAATAAAGGGAAGCAGAGGTGAGGTGTTTGTTACTGCTACTGTCTTTATTTTTAAGGCTGGACAGCCACTCTTAGTTGATGTAAGTATTGTGTTCCTAATGGCCACATCCAGAACCGCCTTCCTTCCTGTATTCATTTTTCTGTCCTAGTATCCACTTACAATTGTGCGTTTGTGTATCAGGCATCATGGTAGATATTGGAACTATAAATTTGGAAATGACACAATCTCAGCTTTTGAAGGATCCTGCAATCTGTGAAAGGAAAATAAATCTTGGAACCCCAAAATCACTAAACCAAGAAAAAAGTCAAGCTGTGAACTGGGTCAGGCAAACCTGCCTCCCATTTTCCTGTTGAGTAAGATGGTTACAAAGATAAGAAGCTGTATACTCCCTCACAATTTGCCCTCTGGAAACTCCTTGTGGACAAAGGTCAGACAGAACTCAAAGTCATCCCTCTGAGGCTCACCTGAGACAAATGTATATCTGATTGCTTCCTTTGCCCTTTTAATTTGTGTAAAAATACAGATTCACTGGGCCAGACTAAATTGTATATTCAGTGGAAGGCTGATCAAGTACTCAAAAGAATGTAGCCTTTGTCTCTTACCTACTTCTAATTTGGAAGCTCCCACCTCTGAGTTGTCCCTCATTACCAGACTGAACCAATGTACAATCAGTCAATGTACATGTATTGATCGATATCTCATGTCTCCCTAAAATGTATAAAAGCAAACTGTACCCCTGACCACCTTGGGCACATGTTTTCAGAACTTACTCAGGCTGTGTCATGGGCATGTCCTTAACCTTGGCAAAATAACTTTCTAAATTGACTGAGACCTGTCTCAGATATTTGGAGTTCGAAGATCTTATGGGAATAAAGTCATCAATTACAGTACAATTGCCTAACTACTCCTTGGATTAGGAGGAGTATGAGAGCATATAAGAAGTCATATAGCTTGGGCATGGTGACTCACGCCCGCAATCCCAGCACTTTAGGAGGCTGAGGCGGGAGGATTGTTTGAGGCCAGGAGCTTGAGAACAGCCTGGGCAACATAGAGAGTCCATGTCTCTAAAAAAAATTAAATAAAAATAAAATTAACCAGTTGTGGTGGTACACCTGTGGTTCTAGCTACTTGGGAGGCTGAGGTGAGAAGATTGCTTGAGCCCAGGAGGTTGAGGCTGCAGTGAACCATGATTGTGTCACTGTCCTCCAACCTGGATGAGATACATATATATATGTATGTATTATACCAAACCTGGAACACTTGTATATGCTATATACATATATATATATTTAATATATATTATTATGTATATGATGTTCAGTATAGAAGGAAATTAAAATGTTTTCAATACTTGAAGTATTTAACATTTTATTTGAAAATATTAGCCTAACTCGAGATACAGAAGTCTAATGAATTTGTAATACACTCTTTCCTGCTTTAATTGTTTTCTTCTCTCAAAGTATTTCATTTTGAAAGCTAAAATGTTATATATTTTTTAACACAGTGCTGGAAATGTACAGTAAGCTGAAAGAACAGATGAGTGCCAAAAGGTGAGTTGGTATCTTTCTTATTGTTTTAAATAAGAATTTTTTGTTTATCATTGAAAGGACAGATACATTTACTATAAATCATTGTGAATCATGAGTTTTGCTTTCTTCCTTATCCTAACTTTTGTACTTACAATTTGCCTATCAGGATAATACATGAAATCAAATCTTAGCCTTTTATTAATGAATCATTGCCCTTTATAAATGATATTAAGGATTGGTAATGTTGATCAAGGACAAATAGGTGAGCAGGAATGAAAATATTGATTAACTTACGAACATACTAATATTGCATGTAATTAAGGGCTAAGTGCATATGGTGGAAGGAAAAGAGTGTAGGCAGTTATATTTTGACAATCTGGGTGAATGTAGTGGTTCACATTCTATTTTGTAACTCAAATGCATATATGACAGATGAAAAAGTAATTTAAAGTAGTTTATTGATTGCCATAGGAGCATTAGATATAGTGGTGTTTAAAATATTTTAAAGATGAACAATTTTGGCCAGATGTGGTGGCTCATGCTTGTAATCCCAGCACTTTGGGAGGCTGAGGCAGGAGGATCACTTGAACCCAGGAGATCCAGATCAGCCTGGGCAATACGGGGAGACATTTTGCCTCCACCCCCACGCCCCCCCCAAAAAAGAAAAGAAACCCAAAACGATTCAAAAGTAACATAGACGAACCAGAGTAAAATGAGATAATTTGGACTAGGGAAAAAATGATTTCTTCTTGGTCAGTTAGTAACTGCTTAATTACCAGAACACATCATATACAAACCTGTAGTAAAAGATGTGTGTATGTCCTGCTTCATGGTGCTACACGTTAACTTTCATTAGGCTTTACCAGTTAGTTCAGTTTAGTAGAATGATTTTTTCCCTGTAATGAACAAGCCATAAACTATTCTGAAAGGCACTCTTTCTTTCATATATATATTAATAATATATTCTCTTTTTATTATACATCCTCACATTTTAAAGATTCAAATAATTGTTCTATGTGTTTGCTGCAAAAACACCAGATATCACCTTTCCTATTTCCCTTTCACCATTGCTTCTTTCTAGGGGCAGAAACTTTTACCTCTTTTAATGAATTATTTTGGTATTTACATTTATGTCTTTCAATAACTAACTTTTAATTATTTCCATATTATTTTCCAGTTTGGGGCATAATCTTTTTTTTCAGTAATATAATCTGATACTTATACTCACATTTTCTCAACTATCCCCAACATATTTTATGTCTTTTTCCCTCCCTGAAAACATTGATTGGCATGTGTTCTTTTGTCCCTTTAAATCTAGAACAGTCTGCTTTTCTTTGTTTTTTTTCGTGGAAGATTCCAGGTCAGTTCTCTTGTAGAAAAGAGGCATTTTGGATTTATCTAGTTGTTTCTTCATGTTTAAATTCAGGTTAGATGGTTTTGGCAAGAGTATGACATAAGTGATACCTTACATTGCATGACATCAGAAGGTTTATAAAGTCATGTTGTCCTTAGGTTATGCTAATTTGATCATTTGGTTAAGGGGAAGACTACCAGATGTCTTTTGAAAAGGTATATTTTTCTTTTTGCAATTAATAAGTAAACTGTGGGTCCTGTTTCCTAACAACTTTTCACCCAGTAGGTTTAGGATTCTTGCTTTAATTGGTTATTATATTGGATTTACAAGATGATGATTTGAAAAATTCTATATTTCTTTAACGTATGTTAACTGGATTTTTTTAATATATAAAGAAGAGCTTTTTATTCCCCTCCAGCACCTTTTTTCTTTCTTTCCTGATTATTGCTGTGAACTTACGCATTTTAAAAATAAATATAATTTATTATTGTCATTATTCATTTTGATAAACAAATTGTTTCAGATTTAACAAGAGAAACCCCTCAAGCTAGTTCCTCTGTCTTTGTCTTTGAGTATTTTTGCATTTATTGTACAGTAAGATGTTCTAAGCTCTGACTATGCTTTTTTTTTTTTTTTTTTTGCTTCAGATTGGAAGCAGCCATTCTCCAGGGTACTGTAGCTCCTTTTAGTGTTAGTGGTATTTAGAACTAAGATGTATGATTTGGGCACAGTGGCTCACACCTGTAATCCCAACACTTTGGGAGGCTGAGGCAGGCAGATGGCTTAATCTCAAGTTTGAGACCAGCCTCGCCAACATGGTGAAACCCCATCTCTACTGAAAAAAAAAAAAAAAAAGAAATTACCTGGGTGTGGTGGCGCATGCCTGTGGTCCCAGCTACTGGGGTCCTGGTGGGGGTGGGAGCTGAGGTGGGAGGATCTGTTGAGACAGGGAGGCAGTTGCAGTGAGCTGGGATGAAGCCACTGCATTCCAGCCTGGGTGACAGAACAAAACCCTGTCTCAAAAACAAAACAAAACAAGGAACTAAGATATATGTGCTAGGTGGGCTTATTACACACACAGACACACACACACACATCAAAACCTTCTTTTAATCTGAAAACTATCCTTTAATCTCATAATGCCCTTAAACATTAGGAGGTTTTCTTGAATTATTTTTTTCCTTCTGTTTTCTTGATTATTTCTCTAGGATATTAATAGTTCAGTCTTCTAGATTGATTCTCTATTTTTTTTTTTTTTTGAGATGGAGTCTTGCTGTGTTGCCCAGGCTGGAGTGCAGTGGAGTGATCTCAGCTCACTGCAACCTCTGCCTCCTGGGTTCAAGTGATTCTCCTGCCTCTGCCTCCCGAGTAGCTGGGACTATAGGCATGTGCCACCACGCCTGGCTAATTTTTGTATTTTTAGTAGAGACAGGCTTTCACCATATTGGCCAGGCTGGTCTCAAACTCCTGACCTTGTGATCCACCCACCTCAGCCTCCCAAAGTGCTGGGATTACAAGTATGAGCCACCTTGCCTGGCTTCTTGTTTTTTGTTTGAGTCACTGTGCCTGGCCGGTTCTCTAATTTTCAATCTCTTCTTTGATATTTTTAAATCTCTTTGTCTGCTTGCTCTTTTTTCTATGAGATTGTTTCATCTTTACCTTCCAAAGGTGGTGGTGATTTTTAAATGTTTCTGCTAATTTTTAATTTTTAGGAGCTCTTTTTTGATCTCCAATTTTTTTTTTTCAGGTAGCCTCTTGTGTTTTTATTCCTTTCCTTTCCTTTCCTTTCCTTTCCTTCCTTCCTTCCTTCCTTCCTTCCTTCCTTCCTTTCTTCCTTCCTTCCTTCCTTCCTTCCTTCCCTCCTTCCCTCCTTCCCTCCTTCCCTCCTTCCCTCCTTCCTTTCTTTTCTTTCTTTTTTGGTTTTTTGAGACAGAGTCTCACTCTGTTACCCAGGCTGGAATGTAGTGGCATGATTTCGGCTCAGTGCAACTTCTGCCTCCCGGGTTCAAGTGATTCTCCTGTCTCAGCCTCCCGAGTAGCTGGGACTACAGGCATGTGCCGCCATACTGGCTAATTTTTTGTATTTTTGGTAGGGATGGGGTTTCACTGTGTTAGCCAGGATGGTCTTGATCTCCTGACCTCGTGGTCTACCTGTGTTGGCCTCCCAAAGTGCTGTGATTACAGGCGTGAGCCTCTGCACCCTGCTTGTGTTTGCTTTTTAGAGATTCATGAAGTTGTAGACTTATAACTTGTGCATTTTTGCTTATGTTATACTAAAATAAACATACCTGTGCAGCCAGCAAGTTTACGATGCTTAATGTTATTGCCCCAAAAGCTTTCTTATACTTCTTCACAGTCACTGCCACCAAAATAAGACACAGAATACTTCCATTACCCCCATAGTTTGCTCATGCCTCTTTCCAATTTCTCCTCTCTTCTCTAGAAATAACCACTCATTTTCTGATTTTTAGCACCGTAGATTAGTTTTGTTTGTTTTCAGAATTGATATAAATGGAATCTTCACTCCTGATAATGTTTTAAAAATTCATCTGTGGTTGCATGATTTCTTTTTATTGTTAGAATTTGTTTATCCATTTGTTGCTGAGTATTTGGTTTGTTTCAGGATTGTGGGTATTATGGGTAAGACTGCCAGTTGATTGACGGTACTTTTCAGTTCAACTATGTCCTTAACTGAATTTCTGCCTGCGGGATCTGTCAATTATTGTTAGAGGTGTGCTGAGGTCTGCACTTGTAATAGTGTATTTATCTATTTTCCTTTATAGTTCTATTAATTTTTGCTTCTTATATTTTGATACTCTGTTGTTAGTTACATACACATTAAGGATTGCTGTCTTCTTGGAGAATTGACCGTTTTATCATTATGTAATGTTCTTTATCCCTAATAATTTTTTTTGCTCTGAAATCTGTATCATCTGAAATTAATATAGGTGATCTACCTTTCTTTTGATTAGTGTCAGTATGGTATATCTTCCTCTCTACCTTTATTTTTTTATCTCTTTGTGTCTATACATTTGAGGTGATTCAGTTTTTTCCACTTAGAATTTAATAAAAATGTCCTACTTTCTCATGTAGCTTGTGAGTTTTTTTGTACACAGGACATTGTATTTAATAAGAATAGAAGAGACTGAAGTAACCAATTCTATGGTAGGACAAACTCTGGTGAAATGGAAATACCCAAGGGAAGGCAAATGAAGTGAGAACAGTGGCATGATTTGTACTTTATAGGCCAGAGAATCATCAGAGTACCCACATAGTCTCCATTTAGTGATGACACATATATATTTTGAAGTGTCTCATATTGATAAAAACAGACACCTTGTCAGAGGTTTAACATATAGGGAAATTTGCTCTACTGTGACTTATTTTTAAAGAATTAAAGACTTAACATTCCAACCAAAAGGACATCATTACATTATAATAAAAGACTTTACGGATAGGGTAATAATTTGTTTTAAAATAATTTAAAAGGCAAATTCCATTATATATTGTTGAATAGGATATGAGCTTACAGAACTGGAAGTGTAGATATATTACTGGATGAAAATGTGGCCAAATGCTGATGAGTTAATTACAATATGATAGCATCAGATCATAGGTGCTTTTTATATTCCCTTTATAGGTTTTGTGTTTTTCTAGTGGTTATGGATTACTGCTACAATTTTGTAAAAACAGCATTATATGTGTCTAAAGGAGAAATGGTAATCTATTGTGATGCTGTTTTTGCTTGCATTTAGAAACAGATAAAATGTAGGAGATTTATGGCTAAGTTTTAGAAAGGATCCAGGGTCTGGTCTTTGACTTCTGCTTTCTCCCTATTGATAAACTTTCCGTATATCTTAGCTTGAATTTTCCCAGAAAGCAGAATCTGGGGTAAAAATAATATCTTTTAATACTTTTGGTTTTTTTAAGACAGAGTCTTGCTCTGTCATGAGGCATCAGGTTGGAGTGCAGTGGCACGATCTTGGCTCACTGCAACCTCCACCTCCCGGGTTCAAGCAATTCTCCTGCCTCAGCCTCCTGAGTAGCTGGGACTACAGGTGCACGCCACCACACCCAGCTAATTTTTGGATTTTACTAGAGATGGGGTTTCACCATGTTGGCCAGGAAGGTCTCGAATTCCTTACCTGACCTC
Source organism: Cebus imitator (assembly GCF_001604975.1). Taxonomy (NCBI): domain Eukaryota; kingdom Metazoa; phylum Chordata; class Mammalia; order Primates; family Cebidae; genus Cebus; species Cebus imitator. The sequence goes on along the minus strand of NW_016107553.1, from coordinate 1,512,536 downwards.
ATGATCTGCCCACCTCAGTTTCCCAAAGTGCTGGGATAACAGGCGTGAGCCACCGTGCTCGGCCTTTTTTTACTACTATTTTAGGGAGTATAATCCTAGGAAAGTTCCCTGAATCCTAGTTTTGGGAAACTACACAAATACAGTTAACTGAGGAAATTCAATGGAAAAAGAGTAGTTCTTTCAACAAATGCTGCTGGAACAACTGGACATTCACATGTAAAAAAGTGAATGAATAAATAAATGTAAACACTAACTCTCAGTTTTTATAAAAATTAATTCAGAAGGAAAGTTGAGAGAGCAAATATAAGGGTGAGTTATTGAGTTAGCCACTGCTTGATTATTGATCAATTTAAATACTTTTTGGGAGGTTGTGTATGTTATTGCAAATCAAAACCTTCCCTCTAGGAAGAGGAAAGGAGAACTTATCTCTGTCTTGCTTTCCTTATTGGTTAAGAGTTCAACCCACTGACGTTAACTCTCCACATTTCTGGGTTGTGTGCATATGGGTGCTAGGTAAATCTTATGACCTCTTGTGCCTCTCATGATGTCTCACGCGAGCACCAGGATGGCAGGTGAGAAACGAGCAGCAGGGAGTTGTGCTATGAAGTAAGTTGATTGTGTCTGTGGCATGTTACAAAAGCTACTGGTAATACTTTTCATTTATTCTACATCACTTAGGATTTCAAATATATTATAGGTATTAACATGAATTTTCAGGAGACATACCTGTTGTAGAGAGAATACTTTTGAAATATACCTAGTTCGTATCAAATCAGGAAATTAGTCCAGGATCAGATAGTGTGGTTTGACTATTGATTGATCTGTTGCATCTATAATGTTATGAGTTACACTGAAAATATGTAATTCATTATTTCACTTCATTTAAGCTTTTAATATCTCAGGCATTATCAAAATTATTGTAATGACATCTCTTCTACCCATACCATCACCTAAATATTTTAGTTTCTGACCAAATGTACTTTTTGTTTACATTATAAGCATTCTGATATTTAAATAACCAAGATAAAATTTAGATGATCTAATTTTTGAATTAGTGGTAATATTTGTGACAATTTGCAGAATATACTCTGTCTTTGAGAGTGTATGCCAGAAAACTAATTGATGTCTTTAAAGAGCTTTTGAATGTAATGTCTTTTTTTTTTTTTTTTTTGAGACAGTGTCTTACTCTGTCACTCAGGCTGGAGTGCAGTAGCACAATCTCACTGCAACTGCCACCTCCCAGATTCAAATGATTCCTGTCCTTCAGCCTCCTGAGTAGCTGGATTACAGGTGTGCGCCACCATGCCTGGCTAATTTTTGTATTTTTAGTAGAGACAGGGTTTCACCATGTTGGCCGGGCTGGTGTCGAATTCCTTACCTCAGGTGACCTGCCTGCTTTAGCCTCCCAAAGTCTGGGATTACAGGTGTGAGCCACTACACCCAGTGGGTCTTTTCAACTTACTTTTGTTTTCACTTATGTCTCATGTTTCTATCAACTTACTTTTTTTTTTTGTACATTAGTTCATGCCTTTTCCTGCTTTTAATGTCATCCAATTCAATAGGAAGATATAAAATACTATGTAATTAATTTTAGAAATTCCTCTACCTAACTCTCAAATACATTTTTGGTGAATATTATGGTAGGAAACTGACAGTTTTGTATGGTCTCAGTCCTGCTCCCAATTAATATGGTGTCTTGGCCAAATCATATACTGTTTTTCTGTGTTTCAGTTTTCTCATCTATGGAATGCTACTTGTAATATCTGCCATAGAAATGTACCTTGTAGAAGTCTAAAGAGAACTAAATTATGTATATGAAAATATATGTCAATTTATCTAGGTCAAAGGCTATACTTTACTAATTGCTGCATACCCAGCATGTCACACTGTGAAATTCTATCCCCTAAAGCCCAAAACAGGAAATATTACATTCAGTAAATATTTGTTGAATTGAAAAAGCACTGTGCCTATGTGGGTTATTATTTGTTTTTTTCTGTGATACTTAACGGTATTTCTAATTGCCTTAAATGGTGGAGTAGTATGACATTTTTAAAAAAGTTAAATAAATTGTATTTTAATTAGAATTATATTGTTATGTACTTCTTTTGTGTGGTGATACTGTGTGGTTGGATATTATGATGGGAGATAGAATATAAAATCATATAACAAATCACTAAATGTTATAATTCAGAGATTTGAAACAATTATACATACTCATTTAAGGTATCGAGATGACTATGATAATACTTTTGATGTTACAGATTCAGATGAAGTGAAATAGGGAAGTTTTGCATTAATGTATGCCATGAAATTTGAGCCTGTGGCTTGTTTATGTGATTTATAGTGTGTGCTTGACAAATAGATATAAATATTAATTTTACTTATTTTAACTATGACTAGATCCTTTTTGATGAATAGTTAGTGTAAGACTGATTATTTAGACTTATCTGTAAAATTATTTTGATCAGAACTTTTTATAGAGTTTTCATTTTAACTTCTCACAGGTACTATTCTGCCCTAAAAACTATGGAACAATTAGAGAACGTGTACTTTCCCTGGGTTAGTCAATACCGGTTTTGTCAGCTCATGATAGAAAATCTTCCCAAACTCCGTGAGGATATTAAAGAAATCTCCATGTCTGATCTCAAAGACTTTTTGGAAAGCATTCGAAAACATTCTGACAAAATAGGTGAAACAGCAATGAAACAGGTGAGATGAAAAATAATTATGATTTAATATTATTCAGTAATACAGGATTTGGTAAATAGCCAAGGTTTACTTCTTTCACTTACATAAAATGCTTATTTTTGTTTTACCGTTTTCTTGTCTTTTCTAGTTCTTATTTAGAAAGGATTCTATTAGTGTTTTCTTTGGCTTCACAGTTATTTCTTATTTAAGTAAAATTATTCTAACTTAAATTCTTTAGTTACCGCCTGAACTCTCAGCATCCTTCTCCATGTATGTTATCCTTTACAGCCAGCCAAATCTGGTATAAAATTAGCTAAACAGTGGCAGCCACAGAGGCAAGTGGGAGTCTCTTTTTGCAAAACATCTTTGAAACCCAGCATTTCTAAACTCTTCTCTATTTAAAACAAATTAAAAGTATTAACTGTGAATTAAAAACTACTACAGTTCAATAATAAAGGGACAAACAATGGGAAAAGCCTTAGCAGTTATAAAGTTAGTATATCTACCTTTTGAGTCAGCAGTTCCACTCCTAAGTGTTTATCAGTGAGAAAAAAAAAACAAAAAACCATGGCCTCATGATGTTCTTAGCATCTTTGTTCACAGCCTCAAACTGGAAACAACCCAAATGGCTATCATAAGGAGAATGGATACACGTATTGTGGTATATTCATACAATGGAATACTACCTAGCAATAGAAAGAAATGAATTACTGATAATGCAACAAAATATATGAATCTCACAGATATGTCGAGCCACAGAAATTGAATGCAAAAAGGTGCAAACTGTGTGATTCCATTTTTATGCCATTCAAAAGCAGGTAAAACTGAGATGAAAAAAATCTGAACAGTGGTTACCTCTGGGTGGAGAAATTGCCTAGAAAGAGACACAGGGGACTTTCTGGGGAGATGGAAATGTTTTATACCATGATAAAAATGTATTTGTCAAAGTTGTACAGCTAAGATCTGTATATTACAGCATATATACATCTTACTTTAAAAAACTATAAAAATAAGTATAAAAGTATAAAAAATAATTTGGTATATATGGAGCAAGTAGATAAAGGTATAGATTAATCAAGAATGTAAAAGTATTAGTTGAAGATAAGTGATGGGAGTTCATGATATTAATCTGTTTTGAAATTTTTAATAAGCTTAAAAATAAATTTTCTAAGAGCTGTTAAAACTCAAAATAATCATAATGTCATAGAAATAAAATGATGCTCAACGCCATTTCTTCTTTTCGTCTTTGCATTGCACACTCTTATGATTTCTAATGCTGGATTTTTTTTCCCCCTAAGTATTACAAACTACTTTAGAAACTCTTTCTGACTGATTGCCTCTGGTCAGTGAGTGTCTTTCCCATTGGAGAGCTCTTCACCATTGTATTCTTGCCTTCAATATTACAGTGTTTTCAATACTTTTTCTCCTATTCCTGGCCAAGGAAATCTGTGTATGCCATGGGGGTTAGAAACACAACCACTTGATAAATTTTTTCAGTATGAGAAGGCAAACAGTAGTTTAAAGTTCATATTCCATTATATATTTTAATTAAGAGCATCAGTGTTAAACTTAACTTCGATCTATCTTTCATAGACCAGTTTTGGACTCTTTCCACTTAGGCAGTCCTTCAAATCATGAGCCCTAGTATTTAAGATTTATGAGAATTTGTTTCTGGGACAGAATAGACTCTGTTGGTCCGCTGTAATTTTTTCCTCATAAAAGTCATCAAACTCCCTATCATTGTAATTTAAACAGACATTTCATACAGAAACCTTTTCTTAGCATCTCTCTGTGGGGATGTTTTTCATTTTTTCATTTTCTTTCTTTTTTTTTTTTTTGAGATAGCGTCCCACTCTGTCACCCAGGCTGGAGTGCAGTGGGCGTGATCTCGGCTTACGGCAACCTCCGCCTCCTGGGTTCAAGCAATTCTTCTGCATCAGCTTCCTGGGTTGCTGGGACTACAGGCACATGCCACCACACCCGGCTAATTTTTGTATTTTTTAGTAGAGACAAGATTTCACCATACTGGCTAGGCTGGTCTTGAATTCCTGACCTTGAGATCCACCTGCCTCAGCCTCCCAAAGTGCTGGCATTACAGACGTGAGCCACCGCACCCGGCCTGTGGGGATGTTTTTCTTCACAATTTCTTCTTTTGGAAATATCTTCCATAGAGCTGAGAAGTTAGACAGTTTTCCTTATAGTGAGGGTTAGGCTTCTCAAGATTTGATAAGAAAAGTTGTATTTTATTCTGTCTTGGTATCCCTTCAGGCTACCTTTCAATTTCTTGTGGGTTTTGTTTTGTTTTTGAGTATAAGAAGCCTCCTGAAGTCTCTTGTCAGCTGTGCTCAGTTTGGCAGAGTCACAGTTTGGTTCTGGAAACTTCTAGGTGGTATGAGTGTAAAGCTCGTACTTTGCAAAGCAGCTCCCTCTCTTGGGTACACTCTGAATCCTGTGCTTAAATTCCAGGATCTCATATCCCTTTTACGGATGGATGGACTTGTTATGTATTCACTTGAATATCTTATAGCTACCCCAAACCCAGCATTTCTAAGACTAAACTCATTCTCTTTTTCCTAAATCTATTTTTCTTGTATTTGGTATCTTAGATAGTAGTGTCTCCTGTTTCCACAAGCCAGAAACTGGGGAGTACATTAAACTTTTCAGGAGTATTGATACTGTTAATGTTATTTGTTACTAAGTCCTACTTAGTTACTATCAATTCTACTTCAAAATATTTGTAGATTCCATTTTCCCCTCTACATGGCTGGACTGTTAAACGGAATCATTTGTTTTCCTTTTCTGTATTCTCTTCTTCTGTTGGTTACTGTCCTAAAATGCAAATAAGACCACACCACTTCATCTTAAGGGATTCCCTGTAACCTTTACTTAAGTCCAAGTTCCTCAGTCTCATCCTGGTACTTGTCTCCTTTCTATGCTCTAGCAGTATCTGCTGTCTTTCAGATTTTTGAATATACTAGCTGTTCACTGAGAATGTCTTCCATTCTTTCACATTTTTCTGTTCTGCTTTTTCCTCCCAAAAGTTGGCTTGAACATTACGTTGTCTGTGAAATCTTCTGCCATCACCCATTACACTACTGCCAGCAAGAGATGGTCACTTCATCCTCAGTGTGTATACTATTATACTTTTCACACTATAATTGCTTTTTTTTTTAATATTCTTAACTAGACTGTGAATTTTTTGAGTGAATGATTTTGCCCTGTTTATTTTTGGTTTCCTGGGATCTAGCTATTATGCCTAATATGAATGGCACAAAAAAGTTATTTAAAAAAATTAGTTTAGAGCTGAGTTTTAGGTTGTCTAGGGAGAATTTTTAAAATTCTAATATGAGAGATGAATCCATCTGAGTAGTCTCATGTTTAATTAGCAATAAATATCTACAATTTATATTCTAAGTTAACATTTTTCGTATGATGTTCTCTGGCACACTTTAATATTGCTCTTTAGGGCAGGGTTCCCAGCCCCTAGGCCTCAGACTGGTACCTGTCCTGTCTGTGGCCTGTTAGGAACCAGGCCACACAGCAGGAGGTGAGTGGCTGGCGAAAGAGGGTTACTGCCCGAGCTCCGCTTCCTGTCAGATCAGCCGCACTGGATTCTCCTAGGAGCGTGAACCCTACTGTGGACTGTGCATGCGAGGGATCTAGGTTGTGTGCTCCTTATGAGAATCTAATACCTGATCATTTGAGGTGGAACAGTTTCATCCGAAACCATCACCTGCAAAAAAAGGCTGGGGGCCACTGCTCTAGGGGGAACAAAGGGACTAAATAGTCAAATAAGTTTTGGAAACCTGGGTTAAATCAAGTTAAACAGATTTCTTTACCTATGAATTGTAAATCCCGAGAAGGAGGATACAATATGTAATATTTATATAATTCATTTGAGCTTAGAACCCTTTTTTCAAGGAACATCTATTTTTGCTGTGTGAACTGTTGGTTTTGTACATAACATAATTTGGAAACAATACTCTAAATAAGTGATTTTATACTCTGAGGACAGAAAATCATTGACAAAATTAGTTTGGGCACAGAGGGAAAGGGAGTCCACAGGAGTGATAATAATTTTCTGCAGTACAAACCTCTGGGGGGCAGCCAGGATCAAAGTCTAGGAAAGAGAAGAGCCAGGTTACTGCAACTTGAATGGTCTGAAAACCTAAGAGTAGAGAAGGGCTTGTTGCCAGCTACATATGCCTTAGAGAGAATTCACCTAAAAGAGCCAGTGCATGACCTTTCTATTTGCGAATAGAACAGAATAACGACAATCTGTCCTGTCAAAACAGAGAGAATGTCTCGCTGATATGCAGTGTGTAAGGAAATTAAAATCCCAGAATTAAGTTTGTATCTTTTTCTATTTCTGGTAATGAAGTTCTGATAGGAAAGTATTACTCAAATGCCTAAAAGAAGGTATGAGGGTTCTCAACTTTTTATTCTGTGTAAATGTTGTTTTTTGTGAATGATCAATTATGGGATAACAGCTTCTGCATTCTTAGCCTTCACAAACTGTGAGCATTTTCAGTGGGAAGTAAAATAAGCTTGCAACCTGATGCCATAGTTCCTTCTGTGAGGTTAATGGCTAATTCAGGGAGTTGGGAGTATGGCCAAAGAGTGAACCAGCCCTCCTTGCCAACACACAATATGCCAACTGAGGAAATACATGGTTCTGCATAATTTTAAGACTGTTTAAAAAGGAAAAGAAACCGGGTGCGGTGGGTCATGCGTGTAATCCTAGCACTTTGGGAGGCTGGAGCAGGAGGATTGCTTGAGCCAGGAGTTTAAGGACAGCTTGAGCCACATGGCAAAACCCCATTTTACCAAAAAAAAAAAAAAAAAAAAAACAACTAGCTGGGTGTGGTGGTACATGCCTGTAGTCCCAGCTGCTCTGGAGGCTGAGGTGGGAGAATCACCGGAGCCTGAGGAGGTTGAGGCTGCAGTAAGCTGTGATGGTGCTACTGTACTCAAGCCTGGATGACAGAGTGAGACCCTGTTAAAAAAAAAAAAAAAGAAGTGAGAAGGCAAAAATCATGATGAAGAAAGGGGGCATCACTATAGATTCTACACCTACAGATACTAAAAAGATAAGAAAACATTGTGAACAATTTTTTTGAACTAATTTTGACCATAATCAGTTTTGAAATCTGAATTTTTCTTTCTTCAAAATAGGCACAGCATCAGAAAACCTTTAATGTTTCTCTGCAGAAAAAAAATAAAATGAAATTTGGGAAGAATATGTATATAAATCATGATAAAATTCCAGAGGAAAGCAGCGAAACTGTATTGAAACATTCACTTGAAGAAGAGGATGAGAATGAAGAGGAGGTGATGGGTTTCTTTCTTTTTCTACTATTAGATAATTTTTTTTTCTTTTGGATTGTAATGTACATGTATGATTTGGTCTTCCCATATGCAAAATGAATTTATGTTGTAAAAGTTGTCAGAGTCAAAATGGAGTCACATGTGTCAAACTTTGACAAAATGGAGCCTGCAAAGGCCATGAAGGGAGGGCCGTCATGCATGATTTGCCTGGTAACAGGAACTGTCACAATAAATTCTTTGAAACCACAGCTTACTGCATCAGCTCTACAAGGACAGCTAGCCACTTAATATGTGAACAGTTGTCTGTTTCAAAACAGGCCAGGCACAGTGGCTCACATTGGTAATCTCAGCACTTTGGGAGGTTGAGTTGGGCAGATCACTTGGGGCAGGAGTTTAAGACCAGCCTGGCCAACATGGTGAAACCCTGTCTCTACCAAAAATATAAAAATTAGCTGGGTGTGGTGGGGGACACCTGTAGTCCCAGCTACGTGGGAGGCTGATATGTGACAATTGCTTTAACTTGAGAGGTGGAGGTTGCAGTGAGCCAACATTGTACCGCTGCACTCCAGCCTGGGAGACAGAGTGAGACCTTGTCTCAAAACAAAAAAACAACTGTCTCACGAGGTCAATCCAAAACTGTAAGGGCCTAATTATAACTCCAAGATTACAAGTCCTTTCTATTAGCTATTGACGCTCACCAGTGAACTTTCTTTCAAAACAGTTTGCATAACAGTTTGTCGCCACAATAAAACTCTAACCTTTGTTCTCCAGACATGCCAGAGACCACCCCATCTATGCGGGTCCTGGATTGTAATCCTATTTCTTTGTTTATTCTCAAATTTTTTTTGCTTGGAAATTTGTCTCTATATATTTTTATTTCAAGTTGACAAAGTCAGTCAGACTGTAATGAGCTATTAGGGCAATGGAGTCATCTGAAATGTTAGTCTAAATAATTGACAGATAAACAGGATATATTGTAGATTATATTTATAAATCTCTGGTAGTGGAATCTGCAGTAAAAGTATAAATAAAGATTTTTATAGTGATTACTTATATTTGAATTATCTGTTGCAAAATTTTTATTTTGTAATGTCTTATCTTTTGGCCTAATTCTGGATAGTTCACCTTTTTAAAAAACTGGTGCCAAAATACTACAAAAATAACTGTAATATGATTAAAGTTAAGTCTTTCAATGAAAAAAAGTCCTTGTAAGTCTAGAAATTTTGAAATTATCCTTAAATATTTACTTTCATCATCTTTTTTTTTTCCTTTGAAGCGCTGTGGTTTGTATGTTTCATCTTCTGTATCCAAATTCATTCTCTCATTCTGTTTTTAGTTTTCATTTTTTTTTTTATATAGACAGCATTCACTCTGTTGCCCATGAGTGCAGTGGTGTAGTCATAATTCACTGCAGCGTCCAACCCCTGGGTCCAAGTGATCCTCCCACTTCAGTCTCCCGAGTAGCTAGGACTACAGGCATGTCATCACCATGCCTGGCTAATTAAAAGAAAAAATTTATAGAGACAGAGGTCTCACTGTGTCACCAAGGCTGGACTTGAACTCTGTATCTTGGCCTCAAATTATCCTCTCACTCAGCCTTCCAAAGTGCTGAGATTATAAGTGTGAGCCACCATGCCCAGCCTCCTATTGCTTTTGGAAGTTTTTTCTATAAGGCCTGATGCCGTGGCTCATGCCTGTAATCTTAGCACTTTAGGAGGCTGAGGTGGGCAAATTGTTTGAGCCAGGAGTTCAAGACCTGCTTGGGCAACATGACAAAACCCCTTTCCTACAAAAATATAAAAAAAAATTGCCAGGTGTAGCACTTGCATTTTCAGCTACTTGGGAGGCTGAAGTGGGAGAATCACCTGAGCCAGGGGAGGCTGAGGTTGCATTGAGCCGTGATCCTGCCATTGCACACCAGCCTGGGTGACAGAGTGAGACCCCCATTTCAAAAAAACAAATAAAATTCTCTCCACAGAATCTTCTATTGAGTTTACTTTTTATTGTCTTTTTCCATTTTTTACAAAATTTAGCTATTATCATTGGAACCTAGTTATTCCCAATTATTTATAAGTTTTGCCTTGTCAATGAGATTTTAAATTCTTTTTCTAAGGACATAATTGGGATACAGTAAGAACTTTTAGTTGAACCATATGACTATGTACTCATGACTGCATTTGTGAATGAGCGAACAGCTGAGTGTTCACCATGTACATTTCTTTTTTTAGGTTTTTTGTTGTTTTTTTTTTGATACAAAGTCTTACTGTACCACCCAGGCTGGAGTGCAGTGACACAGCCATAACTTACTGTAACCTCAAACTCCAGAGTTCAAGCGATCCTCCTGCTTTGGCCTCCCAAGTATTTGGGACTACAGGCATATGCCACTATATCCAGCTCATTTTTTTGTATTTTTAGTGGAGATTGGCAACTGTTATGTTGCCCAGGATGGTCTTGAACTCCTGGCTTCAAGTGGTCCTTTTGCTTTGGCCTCCTAAAGTACTGGAATTATAGGCGTCAGCCACCATACCCAGCCACTATGTACATTTCTGCTGTATATCTGAGGATGAGGTGGTACATACATATGTATTCACACAAATATATACATAATATATATTTGTATTTATATTTGTGTGAATATGTAATATATTTGTGTGAATATGTATGCATGTATATGTGTGTGTGTGTATATATATGTGTATGTAGTAAATATCTGCTATTGTACTGAATACAGACAAACAAACAGCCTTAAACAGTTAAATGCTTTCCTAATGTGGAATTTGTTAGTATGTCCTCATTAGTCCCTTGAAATTATTGTTAGGTTTTTGGTCCCTTGAAATTAAACAAATATTTTTGACATCTACTTTTTTGCTCTTTCTTAATAGTCAGAGGACCTCTGTATTATCTTCTCCTTTGAAGTGTAGAATGTTGAAAATAAACCATCTAGTCTTACTTCAATTTTCCCCTTTGTGTTCTGTATATCTTTCCTACTGGGAGCATCACCATCATGCCTTGCCCCCAGATCTATACTTTTAGAAGAGCTTGGTGGTTTCCCTGTTCTCTCAGATCTATTTTACTACTATACTGTACTACATTTTGTTTTTATCATTTTCCCTTATAAGCAATATTATATTAAAATAATTTAAGTTTACTCTGGAGATTCATGAGAGTACAAATGTGTTCCTTTTAAAAGGGTTTATGTACTTCTCAAGTTTGAGAAACTTAGTAATACTACATTTCATCAATTATAAGATTTTCTTTCACATAATATTTCAGAATTTAGGATACATCTTAAAGTTGATGATGTCATAGTTTTAAGTGGTGGTGTTTTTTTCTTTCTTAGTGGTCCATAAAATAATAGTGATAATGTCTTTAATTCATTGCAATAATGACTAATCATATGACCTGGCTGCCTAAGAAGAGGAACTTTGTCTATAGCTAAACCATAAAATCTGTGTATCAGTTTTACCTGAAACAATATTGAGGCATCTAGTTATCCATAGCAGTTTTCTGTTAATCTCTCACACATATCAAAAATATACAATTTCTCTCCTCTGTTACTTTAAATTAGAAACAGTCAACAGTGATAATAAACATACTTCAAAGAATAAACTACCAAACAAATGGCAAAACAAAATAAAGAAGGCTTTGTGTTTATATTGTATGCTTTCTATGGGGGAATTGAATAAATGTTGTAATGCAAAGTTCATGAATCTTCTTGTCTATCTTTAACTTTACATTATCTAATGGTGGTCTGGTAGTTTGACATATAATTTTTAAAAAATGGTTTAATTTTCAGGTCTTAACTGTTCAGGATCTTGTTGATTTTTCTCCTGTTTATCGATGTTTGCACATTTATTCTGTTTTGGTAAGTATGTTTTATGTTATATATATATATAGCTTTATATTATTAAAAAGACATGTATGTGTTTTAGGCCTTAAAATTGATAAAATCCTGTAAATCTTCACATAATAATTATTTATGGAATATCCACTGTGTGTAAGGCACTTATATTTTTTGTTTACTTATCAGTGTAATTTCAAGTGATATACCACTTCATATATATTTTAAGAACCTTAGAATAATATGCTTCCATTTCTCCCTATTGCCTTTATGCTGTTGTTGCATCATAGTTCTTACAAGTTACTTCTACATGTGTATTCATACTACATTGCTTTTATTTTTGATTTAATGTTCCTTTTTAAAAATAACTGGTTTATTGAGATCTAATTCACATACCAAAAAACCTTACCCTTTTAGAGTGTACAATTCAGTGGTTTTAGCATATTCACAAGGATGTGCAACCGTTACCACTGCCTAATTCCAGAAATGCTCATTACCCATTCCCCCCAACCACCCCTCCAGATCAATGGAAAATGTGTATCTGGCTGTTGTTAGGTGTGTATTCTATAGTTATCTGTTAGGTGTAGTTGATTTATAGTGCCATTCACATTTTTTACTTCCATGTTGGTCTTCTGCCTATTCTGTTATTGAAAATAGAAGTGTTAGAGTCTTCAATTATAACTGTGGAATTTTCCATTTCTTCTTTCAGTTTTGCCTTAATTTATGTATTTTTAGGGCCTTGTTGGCAGGTGAATATATGTTTATAATTGTTATGTCTTCCTGATGGATTGACCTATTTTTAAAAAAATGGTTAAATATTTTTCCTTATAATATTTTTTGTCTTAAGGTCTGTTTGGCTTTAATTAGTATAGCCACTCAGCTATACTAAGTATTCTAGCTGGGATTACAAGCACCTGCCACCACGCCCAGCTATTTTTTTTTTTTTTTTTTTTTTTTTTTTTTTAGACATAGTTTTGCTCTAGTTGCCCAGGTTGGAGTGCAATGGCATAGTCTCGGCTATACTATACTATTATCCTGCCTCAGTTTCCCGAGTAGCTGGGACTACAGGCGTGCGCCACCATGCCCAGCTATTTTTTTTGAGCACTGTTGGCATAGCATGTTTTTCCCCATCCTTTTACTTTCAACCTCTTCATATCCTTGAATCTAAAGTATGCCTCCTATAGATAGCACATAGTTCAGCCTGTGTTTTTTTTATGTTGTTGTATTTTCAGTCTGTTTTTTGTTTTTAATTCAGTCTGCTGACCTCTGCCTTTCAATTGGAGTGTTTAGTTCATTTACATTTAATGTTATTACTGATAAGGTAGGATTTACATCTGCTATAATATTTACCATTTGTTTTAATATGTCTTATATCTTTTTTGTTCCTCTATTCCTCCATTAGTACCTTCTTGTGCGTTAGATTTTTTTTTTTTTTTTTAAAGGCACAGTCTCGCTGTGTCACCAGGCACCAGGCTGGAATGTAGTGAGCCGTGATCACGCCACTGCAACCTCTGCTTCCTGGGTTCAAGCAATTCTCCTGCCTCAGCCTCCTGAGTAGCTGGGACTACAGGCATGTGCCAACATGCCCAGTTAATTTTTTTGTGTATTTTAGTAGAGATGGGGTTTTATCGTGTTGGCCAGGATGGTCTCAATCTCTTGACCTTGTGATCCGCCCGCCTCAGCCTCCCAAAGTACTGGGATTACAGGCGTGAGCCACCATGCCCAGCCTAAATAGATATTTTCTTATGTACCATTTCATTTCCTTTGTCATTTCATTTTTTTTTCCCCTTGTGATGGAGCTTCCTTCTTGTTTCCCAGGCTGGAGTGCAATGGCACACTCTCGGTTCACTGTAACCTCTTGCCTCCTGGGTTCAAGTGATTCTCCTGTCTCAGCCCCCCGAGTAGCTGGGATTACAAGCACCTGCCACCACACCCAGCTAATTTGTTTGTTTGTTTGTTTTGAGATGGAGTTTTGCTCTAGTTGCCCAGGCTGGAGTGCAATGACATGATCTCGGCTCATTGTAACCTCCACCTCCTGGGTTCAAGCGATTATCCTGTCTCAGCCTCCTGAGTCGCTGGGATTACAGGTGCCTGCCACTATGCCCAGCTAATTTTTGGTATTTTTAGTAGAGACGGGGTTTCACCATGTTGGTCAGGCTGATGTTGAACTCAAGTGATTCACCTGCCTCAGCCTCCCAAAGTGCTGGCATTACAGGTGTGAACCACGGCACCCAGCCGGCATTTACTTTTAAGGCATTTTGAGATTTGGATTATTGATATAATTGAAAAAGAATGGTAATCACGTTAACTAAAGTGAATAAAATTATCTTTATTAATGAACTTATTTTTTAGCCTACTATTAAAAAGCAGGGCTAACTCTACCCTTATTAGCTGACACAAAATGATGTATAAGTATGATACAAATGTAAACTTATTTTTGTAAATAAATGAGAGATGTTTCAAGTGTACTGAGTTCTATTGAATGTAAAAGGAATTTCTCTTATTAAAGCTATAACCATACTGTAGTGTAAAAACAATATTTTATGATTAAATAATTCTTCAAATGTGAGAGTTAAAATATGTCAATTTCTCAGATTCTTTTCAAATTTGGTATTTTATCTTTTATAATGTTGATTGGTATATGCATTTAGGTAAGCAGAGACTAGATTCCATCAAAGATTACTCTCTGTGGTAATTTTGGAAATTAAATTTCCTTTAGTCTAGTCTCGTGTTTTCTGTTTTTTCTTTTAACTAGATCATATTGGCTTCGAATCAACGTGAAGTTATTTGTTATTGCCGTAGTTAAAGAGGCCTATGTTGTAGTTTGATTCCTCCATAACTCCTTTCAAATTGTATGCTCTCCTATGGGTTTTGGGTTTGGTAGAGAAAAATGATGTTTTGCTTTGGGAGTGCTTAATTTTTCTGTTTTTATGTGGGCACAGTAAGCTGTAGTAAAATGCCAACAGCCCCTTTTGTTACTTTGTATTATCTCTGTGCCACACGTGTATCATTCACAAGGATGGAGGCCATGAGAGTGTCTTTTGTGTCTGCCATTGCTTCTGATGCTTCATAAATATTTGTTGAATTGTTGTTGACTGACTTTAATACCACACCCAGATTTTAAAATAATTTTCTATATGCCCTCTGGGAAAGACTTTATCTTTATACCTTGTTCAACAAATGTTAAACAGAAATTACATGAGGTTTCAGTATGATGTTCCCTTGGAGTGATGCAGTAGGTATTAAGTTGCTTTTTATTCTTAATGATTAAAATTTAAGAAGTACCTGCTGGCTAGCACAGTAAAACCCCATCTCTACTAAAAATACAAAAAATTAGCCAGGCGTGGTGGCACTCGCCTATAATCCCAGCTACTCCAGAGGCTGAGGCAGGACAGTCACTTGAACCTGGGAGTTGGAGGTTGCAGTGAGCCAAGATTGAGCGACATCACTCCAGCCTGGGCAATAGAGCAAGACTCTGTCTTTAAAAAAAAAAAAAAAATTAAAAGGTAAAAGCGTAATTATCAAGGTAATCAAAAGTCAATGGAGGAGAACCAGCAGAATGATAGAAAACTTTAGTCTCCATTGAATCAGCTTTGTGATGACTCATAGTTTAAGATTTATTTTTCTCAGATATTCAAAATAAATGGTACAGATAGTGATCACTCAGAATTTATGTTTTTGTAATTAACTTTTAATTTTCATAATTTTAGTTCTTTATATGTTTTTATGTCCTTATACAGAATTTATGCATTCAAGAAACTTGCATTTTAAAAGATGTTGACTAATTCAGGCAGGACTCTTCCTTTTTAATAGTATGGTCTTAGTGTTTTATGCTGTAAATTTAATAAACTTTCATTAGCATGATAGCTTCTGTTTGATACATATGACAAAAATTATTTGGTAAAGCTAATTTCCTTTTTCTTTTTTTTTTTTTGAGAGAGAGTCTTGCTCTGTTGCCCAGGCTGGAGTGCAGTGGCATGATTTTGGCTTACCGCAACCTCTGCCTCCTGGGTTCAAGCAATTCTCCTGCCTCAGCCTCCCACATAGCTGAGATTACAGGCGCTTGCCACCACGCCTGACTAATTTTTGTATTTTTAGTAGAGATGGGGTTTCTCCATGTTGGCTAGCCTGGTCTCGAACTCCTGACCTCAGATGGTCTACCCACCTCAGCCTCCCAAAGTGCTGGGATTACAGGCATGAGCCACTGTGGCTGGCCACTAATTTCTTCTTATTATAACTCCTCTTCCTTCTACTCATTATTCCAGTTCTACCATTTCCCAGCATTATAGCATTGGAAAAATTACTTCCCTTAGTTGAGTTTCTTATTTGCAAAATATGGTTAACAATTTCTAAGGCTTTGTTGGGTATTAGAGTCAATATAAATAATAAAAGTATTTGGTATAGACCCAGTGTAAAATAGCACTCAGTAAGTGTTTAAAGAGTTATTATAAAAGGGTTACATTGATATGTATGATTTTAAGGACTAGATCTGTTGACTGTAAGTCCATTTTAGCCAAAAAAAGCTCTGTGTCCAAAATTCTAAGGTATCTTATTCTGTTTGATCAAATATGAGTATTCCATGAAAGGAAAATAGGTATAATGTCAAAAAAAGGGATTCTTTTTGGAGAATGTGAGAATGTTGCACACAATATTCACAATGTAGCTTATCATAGCTTATCATTTTTTAGACTTTGAGAAGTCCTAAGAGCTTATCTGACTTTTCTTAGCTGGCCATGTCCTAAACTTTGAGTATAGGGATCATTTTTCTTAGAATACTGAATATTGAATGAGTTAATTTCCTAATTATTTGATGAAGACTGAATGTAGGGTGAGAATTGCTGCCCTTGGACTTTTTAAGGGTATATGAAGGTTTCTAAGGGGCCCTGGGGTGGAAACTTTAGGGAAATGCTTTTTAGATCCATAGCTTTCTTTCTAAAAATGGTTTGTTTGGGAACCCCAACCTGTCTTCAAAATAGTTCTCTTACTGTTGGTGCTCTGCTCATTATTCTCTTGGGTTCCTTTTCAGCTAGAAGCTATAACATATCAGATTACCAGGGTTGAGATTAATCAAGTATAGTATGTGGATATGGTGTTTGAGAGCCTAGATTCCTTGCCTGGATTAGGACAACAATGAGATATAACTTATGCTCTGAAGTTGCAACATGGAATCAGGCACAGAATTTTTTGCCTGAAAGGTACCAAGGATACCAAATTCCTCTTGTTCCTTCTTTTACTTTCTTCACTTCTTGAGCAGTTTCCTTCTTGAACATTTCTTTAGTTTATCGTTGATCTCAGATTCTGTTCCTAGGACAGCTACCTAAGATACTGACCATATTAATTATTAATTATCAATTGCTATATAACACACTGGCTTCAGACAACAAACTATTATTTTACAGGGTTAGCAGTCAGGGTGTGGCTTAGCTGGGTGGTTCTGGCTACAGGTCTCTTATGAGATTCTGGTCAAGATGTCAGTGAGGACTGCTGTCATCTGAAGGCTGGAGGATTTGCCTCTATGATGGCTGTTGGCAGAAGGCCTCCATTCCTTGCCACATAGGCTCTCCACCAGACTGCCTGAAAGTCCTCAAGACATGGCATCTGGCTTCCCCCAGAGTGAGTCATCCAGGAGAGAAACCAAGATGGAAGCCATAATGTCTTTTATAACCTAATCTCAGAAGTGACATACCATTACTTTGTTTATCCTGTTGGTCACATAGATTAACTCAGATACATTGTTGTGGGACCACACAGGGTATGAATACCATGAGGTAGAGATCTTTGGAGGCCATTTTGAAGGCTACCACATTTATTTTAGAAATGAAAATCATATCCTTCATGATACTCAGTACTGCCATGGTGCATTGTCTTGAGGTGTAAATACTTCCAGGGTGACAAATAAAGGAGAAGTCTCCTCAAGGAACTGTATTAGGCGTTTCTTTCTTTCTAATTTTGCACAGATTTCTGTTAAGGGTAAATCATGTTAGAAACAGTATATTTTTGTCCTGTTGTAGGATATTCTGAATTTATATACATAGTAGGGAGTAATGACATAGATAGGAATAATGGTAGTTTCCTTTTAATGATGTGATCTTTTCCCCCCTAGCTATTGACAGCAAATATATTGCTTTTAAGCGAGAGTTCTAGGCCGGGCGCGGTGGCTCAAGCCTGTAATCCCAGCACTTTGGGAGGCCGAGGCAGGTGGATCACAAGGTCAAGAGATCGAGACCATCCTGGTCAACATGGTGAAACCCCGTCTCTACTAAAACTACAAAAAATTAGCTGGGCATGGTGGCGCGTGCCTGTAATCC
>NW_016107553.1:1466585-1494026 GCF_001604975.1 Cebus imitator | reverse complement strand
TCAATTTCTGGGGCTGCCAAAAATTTTAAATTACACTGACTAATCTTAATTTGTTTTTAATATTCATGTGTATTATGATTTGATAAAGTAGGTAAAGCCATTTAGCTGTCATAAGTCTAAGTCCAGTTGTTTAATATTTACTACTTTATATTTAAAGTAAACTCTGGCTATTCATGTTTAGCATTATACACCATTCTCTTTTGTTAAGCACCCAGAAAAAGCATGATCATCCTATCTAAAAAAATTAGTGGAATTATGCCTTATTTTATTGTTTGATTTATTGATTGGCAAGAATACATTTTATTTATATATTTTTGTAGCTTTAGGGTTGCAGGTGGTTTTTGGTTATGTGGATGAATTGTATAGTAATGAAGCCTAGGCTTTTAGTATACTTGTTACCTGAATAGTGTACATTCTACCCAATAGGTGATTTTTTTCATCTTTTACCCCGCTTCTGAGTCTCCAATGTTCATTATACCACTCCACTTCCCCCTGTATACCCATAGCTGAGCTCCCACTGATAAGTGAGAACTTACAGTACTTGGTTTTCTGTTCCTGAGTTCCTTCACTTAGAATAATGGTCTATAGTTCCATCCAAGTTGCTCCAAAAAACATTATTTTATTTTTTTTATATCTCTGATTTTTATACTTGGTTGTATTTAATTATTTCCAAAAGTTGAACAACAGAGTTTTATGTATGTCCACATGTTAATGGATGGCATATAGTATTGTTTATTATGTTGCTTTACTTTACAAAAACTTTGAATTTTAGGTATATAGTACATTGTACTGTTGTAAATTAAGTAATGAGAAACAGAATAAGTAATGAGAAACTGATTTTGTTATCTTGATTTTAAGGTATGTGAATGCACAAAACAGTCACACTGGGTTTAAATAATCTTAATTGCTTTTTGTAATCCCATAATTTTTTTTTTGAGGATCTCGTTCTGTTGCCCAGGCTGGAGGGCAGTGGCATGATCTTGGCTCACTGCAACCTCTCCCTCTCAGGTTCAAGCAATTATCATGCCTCAGTCTTCCAAGTAACTGGGATTACAGGTGTGTGCTACCATACGTGGCTAATTTTTGTATTTTTAGTAAAAGCAGGGTTTCACCTTGTTGGCCAGGTTGGTCTCAAACCTTCAAACTCACTTCAGATCACTCAAGTGATTTGTCCACCTCAGATTCCCAAATTGCTGGGATTACAGGTGTAAGCCAACATGCCCGGTGGTGTGAACCCATAATTTCTCAGTGGTTTTCATAATGTAATTTTGTTTATTTTGTTTAAGAGATGGGGTCTCACTATTGTCCAGCCTGGAGTACAGTGGTGCAATCATAGCTCACTGCAGCTTTGAATTCCTGGGTTCAAATGATCCTCCTGCCTCAGCCTCTGAAGTATCTGGGACTACAGGTGCATGCCACTATGCCTGGCTAATTTAAAAATACATATATATTTAAAAGAGATATCTTGACATGTTGCCCAGGCTGATCGTGAACCCCTGGCCTCGAGCAATCCTCCAGTTTGAGCCTCAACTTAACTTTTTTTGAAGTGAAACTTTGTCAGAATTTTCCTGAGAGACACCAAGTGCATTTTGACTTACTAGTTTGATCGTGAGGACTGGCTTTGCTAATTAGATTTTAGGTTTTAGGGTGGACTTAAAAAAAAAATGCCCTAAATCTGCGGGTCAGAATTTTAATCAGAATGTGTATTATTAATGGGGTGGGGGGGAACCTCACTCATTCTATTAAGATATTTATTTCCAATAAAAATTTACTTTTGGGTTTACTCATTATCAAAATGCATAATATACTTATGTTATTTACATCAGTTAAGTACTGATTATAATAATTTAACCCAGAAGGAAAAAAAACCCACCATAACATGTAAAGCCTTGTAATCTCAGATATAAAAGTAAAACATGATCATATTAGACAATACTTTTAAAAATTAAGTTAGAAAAAATTCTGTAAGGGTAATGGACTGGAAATATGAGTTCAAAAAGAAAAATGTAGACTTTCTAAATGTTAATATTATATTCATAGATATCTCTCTATATGTATATTTACATACTTTATATTTTTTTAGGTACGGCTTTCATGGTAAAAAAGAATCTGAGGAGAAAAAAAAAAAAAAAAAAAAAAAAAAAAAAAAGAAAAGTAAAACAGAGATAAGGTCTCACTCTGCTGCCCCAGCTGGATTGCAGTGGTATAATCATACCCCACTGTAGCCTTGAACTCCTGGGCTCAAACAATCATCTTGCCTTAGCCTCTTGAGTAGTTGGGATTACAGGCACATACCAACATGCCTTTCTAATTTTTAAATTTTTCTGTAAAGATGGAGTTTCACCACGTTGCCCAGGCTGGTCTTGAACTCCTGGCCTCAAGTGATCCTTCTGCCTCCGCCTCCCAAGTTGCTGGGATTAAAGTGTAAGCCACTGCACCAGCCCTATATTTTTTTTAAGTTGAGTGATGGCTGGATATATTTAAATGAGGATGTAACAGTTTTATTTTTAAATTCCATTTTATCCTTAAGTGTATTAAATCCTCTACATTTATTGAAACTTATGGTGAAAAAAATTAGTTACCATATTAAAATTATGTGAGGGACATTATAGCTTTTTGAAATAATTTTAATTGTTTGAGTATAAAATACTTGGAAAAAGTTTGCTATAGGATACCTAGTTAAAAATATTTTTTTCATTATGCATTTACTTGAGACAGCACTAAGAAAAGTCATGTTTTTTTGTAGCAACTTAAGTGTAAAGAAAATAAGATCATCCCTTTTTTCAGTGGAAATATGGGTTTTGACGTTTTTTTTCCTGTAGTTAATTTTTTTCTTTTGACTATGGAGCCTTGGATGAGTAGGAGAATGGCTCTCGACCTTTCCTTCTGATACTGGATGGGTTCTCTTTAAGCAGAGAGGAAGACAGAGGGGATTGATATATAGTAATTTATTTAGTTTTTCAGTTATCCACTTAGCCAATATTTATTGAGTGCCTTCTGCATGCCAAGCATTCTTCTAAGTGATAAGGATACAGTGATGAACTAGATGGAATGTGGACCATGTTCTAATAGAGTCAAGTGGTAAAGGTAGATCTCTGTTATGGATAAGGTAGCCACTAGCTATATGTAGCTGCTAAAATAATTAAGACTTAAATTGAAAAGTCAATGTCTCATTCAGATTGGACACATTTCAAATGCTCTATAGCCACATGTGACTAGTGGGCTACCATTTTACACAGTGCAGTCTTAGAAAACATCCATCTTCACAGGGAGGGAGTTTCATTGGACAGCACTGAGATAGACTAACCAAGAAATTATAGCATGGTATAAGTTCTTTGATAGGGAAGTACAGGTTGCTATGGAACGGCAGGAAATAACAAGCCTTCAGAAGTTAGGGAAAGCCTTCTAAAGGAAGTAATATCTCTGGCGAGTCCTGAAGAATGAGTAAAAAATCATATGGGAAAAGGAAACCGGGAAACATATTTCAGAAGTAGCCTGCGCAAAAGGCTGGAAGTGAAAAGAGAAAGGTGTATGGATATGTTGAGAGTAAGAGAGTACCAAGAGACGAGGCAGGGGCTGGAGGAAGATTGCCGGATCATTTTGGGCCTTTTGTAACATGCTCAGAAGTTTAGGCTTTGAAGCTAATCTTTCATTGGGCTTCCCTCACTGATAGCCATATTTTGTTTTTTTCAATAGAAAATCTATAAAGCCTAAATAATAAGTTTGGTAGATATCCAGTTGTTTAAATGTAACTTTATTCTTCCTAATAGTCATAATACAAAAAAATTACTGTCTTTAAACTATAATGGCAAAACGTATTCTTAACATTCTATATGAAATGCTATTAAACATTTATATTCTAGTTAAAAATTAAAAATGACTTGAGGGTAAAGAAGTATCTGTTCTAGCTGTGTGTGTGTGTGTGTGTGTGTGTGTGTGTGTGTGTGTATTTTTCATTACTCTGCTGATTTTATTTTAGGGTGATGAGGAAACATTTGAAAACTATTATCGAAAACAAAGAAAGAAACAAGCAAGACTGGTATTGCAACCCCAGTCAAATATGGTAAGTATGGGGTATTTTGAATTGGTTATGTTGTTACTTTTTATCGCCTTATCCTCTTTTAATTTCTTCAGAGCATGTATCACTATTCATTTAACACAAATATTTATTGAACACCTACCATTTCCAAACATTGGTTTAGGTGCTAAGGGTACAGCAGTGAACCAGACAGACAAGTCCCTTTTCTCATGAGCTTACATTCAATTAGGTAAAGGCCAAGAAGTAAATATATAAAATATCAGGGAATGATAATTAGTTTCTGACAATATAGTGGATTATATACCTTTCCCAATAGAATAGCTTACTTTCTGTTAAGAAAAAAAAAAAAAAAAATAAAAAAAAAAAAAAAGACCAACAATTAAATATATAAAATATCAGGGAATGATAAGTAGTTTCTGACAATATAGTGGATTATGACAATATAGTGGATTATTTGATTAATTGTCCCACGGAAAATACAACTGAAGATGCTAGATAGACATTTAAAACAAACAAATAAAAAAGACCAGAAATGAAGTGAATAAGGTACTGTTTTATATATTGGTTGTGGTGATGGTTACATTAGAAGACATGTTTGTAAAACTCATAGAAACTGAATATGAAAGAGTTTTATTGTATCTGACTTATACCTCAATACATCTGACTATAAAACAAACAAAACAGGAAAACCTAAATGAAGGCAGAAACGCAGATAGGTTTAATAAACACTGAATATAGCTTTTACCCTAGGAGCGTCTGCTGAGTAGGAAAGCATGAGTTTTGAGGACTTTGGGTACAGAGGGCTAAGCCCAGAGCCCACCCAAAGTAGATGTCTAGTAAGAGATTGTCTCCCTTGTAAAGCTGAGACTCCAAAGGATTTAAAGCCCCATTATTAGGATGAGCTAGAGATAAAACTATCTAAAAACCTTTCTGTTCCCACTGGTAAATAGTGTAAGGAAAATTACCCATCTCAAATCTTAGTGCTGAGTGAATGAGAGAAAAAATCCCTCTGAGAATTCATAACAAGCAGTTTGTTACCACTTGTATTTGCAACCCAAATTCATTATACTTGGTTAGTCAAAGACATCTCAAGCTTGATATTTGAAGTGTTTCCATCCTGATACTGTCTCCAGGTGCCTGGCAGAAGCGAATACAGATCTCTGCACCTTAATTCCAGAGTTAAAATGAGCAATTCACAGTCAGAAATAATTACCAAACAAATGAGAATCATAAGAAATATTAACAACAGAAATAGATTCTAAAAGACTTGATATTTGAATTATTAGCCATAGAGTATATAATAGTGCTACTTAATATATTTAAAGAAATAAAAGGCAAGCTTGCTAATATAAATAGGGAACAGAAACTATAAAGAATGACCAAATAGATGTGAAGAAATATCAAGTGGAATATCTATAAATTAAATACATATTAACTGAAGTTAAAAATATTATGAATAGGTTTAACAGTTGATGAATTATCAGTTACTATGAAGAAACTAATCTTTACAAAGAGTCTGAAGGAAGAATTACAGAAGAGAGACATAAGGGATTCAGAGAAGTCTAACCTATATCTAATTGGAGTTTCAAAAAGAATAGAGCAAATGAGACTGAAGAATATTTGATGCCATGTGGCTGAGAATTTTCTGGGACAGATGAGAAACAGAAATTCACAGAGTCAAGCCCAAGGAATCCCAAGTAGCTTCAATAAAAAGAAATACACTCTTAGAAACCTTACAATTAAATTGCAGAACACCAAAGATAAAGAGGAATAGAAGACCTGAAAACTATTATCATCTATCTTGAGCTGATTGACATTTATTGAATATTCCACCCCAGATGGCAGAATACACACACTTTTCAAGTGCACATGGAAGATTCACCAAGATCATATTCTGGACCATAAAACAAACGTCAACAAATATAAAAAGCTGGGTCAGGTGTGGTGACTCACGCCTGTAATCCCAGTACTTTGGGAGGCCGAGGCAGGCGGATCACCTGAGGTCAGGAGTTTGAGATCAGCCCGGTTAACATGGTGAAACCCATCTCTACAAAAAATACAAAAATTAGCCAGGTGTAGTGGTGTGTGCCTGTAATCCCAGGTACTCAGGAGGGTGAGGCAGGAGAATTGCTTGAACCCGGGAGGTGGAGGTTGCAGTGAGCTGAGATCGTGCCATTGCACTTCAGCCTGGGTGACAAGAGTGAGACTGCGTCTCAAAAGCAAAACAAAACAAATATAAAAAGCTTGAAATCATACAAAGTCTGTCCTCTGACTGCAAGAGAATTAAATGATGCATATGCAAAGAATGAATGTTGACTCATTTAACAATTCAAGAATGGGTAATAGACCTGAATGTAAGAGCTAAAGTTGTAAAGTTTTAGAAAAAAACAAAGGATAAAATCTTTATTACCTTGGGTTCTACAGTATTCTACAATGTATTGTCTACAATATTTTTTCCAATGTGAGATATATAAAGCATGAGCCATAAAAGAAAAAAAATGGATGATTTGAACATCAAAATTTAAAACTTCTGCTTTTCAAAAGGTGTTAAGAAAATGAAAAGGCAAGACATGGACTTGGAGAAAATATTTGTAGAACTCATGTCTAAAAATGGCTTTATCCAGAATATGTAAAGAACTTGTATAACTCAGTAATTGAAGCCAGATGAACCAGTCTTTACAAATGGATAAAAGATTTGAATAGACGTTTTACCAAAGATCTGCTGATGGGAAATAAGCACATGAAAAAATGTTCAATATAATTTTTCATCAGGGTGATGCAAATTAAAACCACAATAAGATACCACTACATACTTTACTAGAATGACTAAAATTGAAAGAATTGATAATAGCAAGTGCTGGTGAGGATGTGAATCAGGTGGAACTCTCATACACTTCTGATAGGTATAAAATTATACTGCTACTTTGCCACTTTGGAAAATGGTTTAGCAGTTTGTTACAATGTTAAGCATACCCTCATATGACCTACCAGTCCTGCTCCTAGGTATTTATCCATGAGAAACAAAAATGTGTCTTTATACAGTGGCTATTTGAATGTTTGTAGTAGCTTTATTATAAATGCCAAAAATTACAGACATCTGAATGTCTCTGAACTAGTGAGCAAATTATAATACACCCATGTGAATAAACAAATTATTGTTATGTTTTATATAATGGAACTACTTGGCACTAAAAGGGAATTGATACATGCAGTGATATGGATGAATCTCAAAAGTATTATTCTAAGTGAAAAAATTCATTTACAATAAAGTTATATACAGTATGAGTTATATGACAGTTTTGAAAAAGCAAAACTCTAGGACAGAATGGGATCAGTGGTGGCCAAAGGCTAAGGGTTTGGCAGGGTAATTCTCTATAAAAGGGCAGGAGAGAACTTTCTGAGATGGAAACGTGTATTTTGATTTTTCTGGTGGTTACACAACTGTCTACATTTGTCAAAACTCATGAACTCTACATGTAAAAGGGATTAATTTTATTGTATGCAAATTATACCTCAATAAACCTGACTTTAAAAACAAACATAAATAGAAAATCTTAAAAGTACCCAAAGAGAAAGGAGCTTATTTTCAAGTAAACAAAACAACAAAATATTTTCAATTCTGAAAAAAGTAACTATTAGGATTCTATATCCAGTGAAACAAGGGCAAAGATAGACATTTTCAGACACAGAAGAGCAGAGTTGGCCATTTAAGACACCCTTACTAAGGAGATTCTAAGGATATGCTTCAAACAAAATGAATGTGAAGCCAAGTGGAAGATGTGAGATGTAAGAAGGAATGATTAGCAAAAACAGTATAAATATTTAGGTAAATCTAAAATGGCTGTAGGAAATAATACAATAAAATATTTTGGACATTAAAACAACATAGAATTTTAATTTGTGCAGCAGCAATAAGAAAAGAAGATAGAATTAAAATATGTAACAATAACATAAACATCAGAATGAGATGGAAGTTGATGAAATTAAACTATCCTACAGCCTGAAGTGTCCAGCAGAAGAGTAAAAACATTGACTAGCTGTAGAGGTTGGTTACTTAAGGATGTGTAATGTGATTTCTAGAGAAACTACTGAAAGACTAGAAACAGGGTATATATATTTTTATATAATACAGGGAAAGCTAGAATGATAAGAATAAAATTCGTGTTATTTGTGTGCTTTTGAATTGATATAAAAATGGTAATTCTAAACCTGTAAGTACTTGATAACATTGACTCAGTATTTAAAGGAAAATTGCCACAACTACAAGGAGAAACAAAAAAATCCACAGGTATGGTGAGTTTTAAGATATGTGTCAGTATAGGCTTACTTCATAGGCTTCATCTAATGGATATATAGAATCCTATTTCAACAACTGTAGGAACATATTCTTTTCAAGCAAACAGGGACTATAATTAAAAATTTGACTACATACTGTGCTATAAAGCAAGTATCAGGAAATATCAAGCATTTGGTGTCATGTAGACCATATTTTCCAATCATAGTATTTCTAAGCTAAAATGTTAGCAGTCCTTCCCCCAAAACACCTGAAAAAAACTCTAGATATTTGAAAATTTGATAACATTTATGAAATTTGCAAAACATAACATTTGAACTTAATTGAAATATGAAATATTTCACATAATAAACTGTTTTGAATGAAAGTAAAATGATCAAATATTTTTCTATATGCCTTTTGTTAAAATTATAAACAATAGGCAATTGTAAACCATTATAAACAATAGGCAATTGTAAAACCGTAAAAGGTTTTGGTAGAAGATATAATCTGATTATTTGAACAATATCATTCTGGCAGCTGTATAGAGAAGAGACTATAGGGGACAAGGCCGGAAATTGGGGAGACTCTGTAGGAGGATGGCATAATAGTCAAAAGTAGAGATGATGACGGCTTCAGGTAGTCTACTGAGAAGGGGGTTCTGAAATCATGTTTCTTTTTTGCTTTTGTTTATCTCCTTTCGAATGTACGTTCCATGAGGGTAAGGACTTTTTGTTATTTACAAATATATACCTGGTACCTAAAAATGTATGCAGCATATAGTAGGCTCTCAATAAATATTTGTTAATGAAGTTTTAGCGATTTGGAACTTACCTTTATGTTACCGGTATTTATTGGTTTAAATTGATTTTTATTTTTCATTTTAAGCATGAAACAGTTGATGGCTATAGAAGATATTTCACTCAAATTGTAGGGTATGTATCTAATATGGAAATAACTATTATTAATTTTATATTATGTTAAATGTTAGAAATAATTATTTTCTATTTGGGTTTTTTTTTAATACATGCTTTGGTAATTACTGTTTTTAGGTTCTTTGTGGTAGAAGATCACATTTTACATGTGACCCAAGGATTAGTAACCAGGGCATACACTGATGAACTTTGGAACATGGCCCTCTCAAAGATAATTGCTGTCCTTAGAGCTCATTCAGTAAGTCAGATAATTTATATTACTAAAAATTTAACTCCGTTACTTCAATAATTTCTGAGCTGGATAAATAGCAGAGGAAAACTGTACCTCCATCATCCTACATTTTTTGGTAATTGCTCAGATTTGGAAGTAGTAACGTCAAGTGTTCATTTGGTAATGTCAGGCTATGATTTCGCAACTGACTGGGGCTTCCCAAAACACTTTTATTCTAGCATTATAGAAAATGAAGAATTAAGCAGGTCTCATTAGTCTCAACTGACCTTTTCATTAGATCACCGAAAAGCACCACGAAGAAAGGGTTTTTAATTATCATTTCAATTCTTTGTTTCTAAAATAAACTCTACCATTAAAACTCAATAGAACTTGTTCTTCGATGTTTACAATTTACAGTAATACGCTGTAATTGTGAATTTCTTTAAAATATGCAATTTTCAAAATTTGAATGCATTTGAAATAATGAACCTTTGTGTAATGAGAGGTTTTTATAGATGAAAATTAAATGATCAAATATTTTCCTAATGCCTTTTGTGGGAGTAACAAATATGTTAGTGTTATAAAGACAATACTTAGTATAGGCCTTTTTAAAAGACAGTTGTAGTAGTTTACCTTTATTAACTTATTTCCATATTTAAAATTTTGTCTGTAATAATATAATTGATAATTGAGATTTTAAAAATATTGAAGAATTGTTACCTTATGTGATATTAAGATTATAAGTATGTACATTTTTATTTATCCGGAATGTAGATTCTTGATACACTATCCAATGAACCACAACTTTTCCTAACGTATTAATAAAGAACAATACATTTTATCATGGTTGATATTCACATCAGCTCTGAATATATAAAATTAAAGTATGTTTCCTGTTAATTCCATGATACCAAATATGAAGTCATATTAAATATAACATATCACTTTCAAAAACTTATTAAATGGTATGAAAGGGACAGAGTAAATCTCACTGTCCCCTTGAAATTAATAGTTTTCCTTTGGTTAATTACTAAGAAAGTACTGAAATTGTCTTTCTTATATTGGAAAAGGTAATATGTAAAGTCACTTTTATAAGATGGACAATAAATAAATAGATGAAAAGTGAACATACATAGTCTATATAAAAACTTTTTTCAGTTTAAATAACTAGTTTCTTAAAATCTAAAAACTTTTAGAAACGTTAAGTATCGTGAGTATCATATTATGATCTCCCTCTAAAAATTACACTGAATAGAGAAGGTCAGTTTTGGATCTAACCAACCAAGATTTTAAACTTATTATAAATCTGGAAGATTAAAAGAAACATTATCAGAATCTTAGTTTTTAATCCTCTGACTCTGGTTTGTTGTTGGTGGTGTTTTGTTTTGTTTGTTTGTGCGTTTCTACCCTTAGTCCTATTGCACAGATCCTGATCTTGTTCTGGAGCTGAAGAATCTCATTGTAATATTTGCAGATACTTTGCAGGTGGGTGATAACCTAACAATTAATGGTTATTCTAAGCTCTCAAAAATGTATAAAATATAGGCTATACTCATTTATGTTGTTGTAGATTAATAGCAGTAAATTAGTAGTAATAAATGTTTACCTGTGTATTGTTCTGCTATTACCCAGGACTATTCATATACTTCCTTTTCAATTATGAAGCTTAGACAGAGATCAGGGATGCTGTCATCTTTTAAAATATTGATCATTCAGTTAGAATAAAGTATTTTTACAGTGAAAAAAAAATATAGAGTATAATGGGAAGAACCCTGAACTAGAAATTAGAAGATATAAATTCTGCCTTAGGGCAGTGAACAGTGGGCTCTGGAATCACATAGACCCAAAGTTTCTGTTCTGCCTGTACTGTTGACTAATTGTATGCCTGCAAGTTCTTTAAGGCTTAGATCCTCATTTGTGAAAATGGGTTTATTATTAATTTTCAGAATTGTTTTTAGTTTTAAATATGATACTTTAAATGAAAACACATAATTTGAAAACTGTGCATTCATTTTTTTCCCAGTTTCCTAGTCTTCATGTGTTCTATGAGCGAATCACTTTCCTTTTTTTGAGTTGTGGTATTTTTCTTTTTAAAAATAAGGAGGAGGCCGGGCACGGTGGCTCAAGCCTGTAATCCCAGCACTTTGGGAGGCCGAGGCGGGTGGATCACGAGGTCAAGAGATCGAGACCATCCTGGTCAACATGGTGAAACCCCGTCTGTACTAAAAATACAAAACATTAGCTGGGCATGGTGGCACGTGCCTGTAATGTAATCCCAGCTACTCAGGAGGCTGAGGCAGGAGAATTGCCTGAACCCAGGAGGCGGAGGTTGCGGTGAGCTGAGATCGCGCCATTGCACTCCAGCCTGGGTAACAAGAGTGAAACTCCGTCTCGGGAAAAAAAAAAAAAAAAAAAAAAAAAAGGAGGATTGCTTGAACCCGGGAGGTGGAGGTTTCAGTGAGCTGAGATCACACCACTACACTCCAGTCTGGGCAACAGAGCATGACTCCATCTAAATAAACAAACACCCTGAAACAAACAAACAAAAAATAAAATTAAAATTAAATTATTTCAAAACTCAATATTTTTGTGATTTTCAGTATCAGAGTTCTGGGATTTCTAGCTTGTCCTTCCTACTTGATCATAGGTAATAGAGTATAGATATTGATTGCATTTTGTTTTCCTGTGTAAATTTATGGGATTTTATGATGAGAAGTAACTTTTCGTCGAGTACAGACTAGCATTTTCCAAGCTGCGATAAGAGATGTTACTTAAAAAAAATGTTTTGTGGTCCAAAAGTAAAATGCATTTCTCCACTGAAAACCTTTCTGAGAGCAAATTTATCCCCATAAGTTCCCAAAAGGAAGATGACTATGTAGCGTTTCCCCGATATATTTGACCCTTGAATCTTTTTCCCCCTTAGAACATCATTTAGATCTAAAACTTTATATAATATGCTTTGGGAAATCCTGATTTAAACTATTTATCACAAGAGTCTTTGCATCTTAGAATTATAGTTTTGTATGGCTTATATTGTAACAGCAGAATAATATGGGTTTTTTGGTTGTTTTCATAAATTTTGTGATGAGTGTATGTATCTATAATATTGATTTCACTGCAAGAACACTTTTGGTAAGTTTTATTTGGGGCTGTCCAAATTTTGGGGGCCCATTTCTAAGTAGCTTGAGATATTAGGTTGGTGCAAAAGTAATTGCTTTTTTTGCCATAGAGAGAAAAAGTAATAGGAATTTGGGTTAGTAATTTTGCTATCCTTAATGACTTAAAGCAGTGCTACTCTAAGCGTGGTCTGGGAACCACTGGTTTGCAAACTGTTTGTTACTAGTCTGCAAATTGTCTTGTTAGACCCATAACAAAAAGGAGCTGTCCTCAGAATGTAAATTAACTGTATCACCAAGTACAAAGTTCAGTGCAGTTTGCATCTTGTTACAAGCAAGACTTTTTTTCAATAGGTAGCAGCATCAATTTGTATTGTAGTGCAAGCTCCTTATATCTTTGTAGACTGTAATAAACAGTTCTTGGACTGGACTCTGAGTACAGCTGCATCTAGAGTATTTTATATGGTACCAAGGAATTCTCCAGAGAATCAAAGAAAAGTCAAAGATAATATTTAGGTAATATTGGCATTGTAAAAGCAACAGTGATAGTTCCATAACCCTTGCAAGGATACCTTTCTCATATGATTGCTTTGAAATATGACTGGAGAAGACAAATGAGCTCTTTGTACTTATTCAGAGTTTCTGCAGTATTTTCATTTCACTGAAAGCTGACAGGCTCAGTATTAGATTGATCTTATACTGAATTAATGATTGCGGGTTTTTATAACTATTAACTGAAGAACTTGTGAGTGTCTTTTCATGAACAGTAATTAAGAATGTTACATAATATTGGCCGGGTGCGGTGGCTCAAGCCTGTAATCCCAGCACTTTGGGAGGCCGAGGCGGGTGGATCACGAGGTCAAGAGATCAAGACCATCCTGGTCAACATGGTGAAACCCCGTCTCTATAAAACTACAAAAAATTAGCTGGGCATGGTGGCGCGTGCCTGTAATCCCAGCTACTCAGGAGGCTGAGGCAGGAGAATTGCCTGAACCCAGGAGGCGGAGGTTGCAGTGAGCCGAGATCGCGCCATTGCACTCCAGCCTGGGTAACAAGAGCGAAACTCCGTCTCAAAAAAAAAAAAAGAATGTTACATAATATTTAGTTTTTTAAATCACCCTTGCCGCCCTAAGGAAATTTTACTTTTTAAAACACCAGTATTTTATCATCTAAAACAAAGCTAACTAAAGAATAAAGTAAAAAGGTAATACCAGCATATTTATATTGCTTGCTGCCTACTAGGCAAATAACAAGTAAACATTTATTGATTCCTTTGTTAACATTTTTTGAGTACCCAATACATGTTAGCAGTCTAGTTGATGTATAAAATGGTAGAGACACAAAAGTCAGTAAGACAGTAGTAGTGACATAAAAATCCTTGGCTTCAAGAAATTTACAGTTAAATTGCAAACAAATAGGATGTTTAATAAGGCACGCTAATGCAGCAATATGTTAGAGAGCTTTGGGCTTGCAGAAGATGGAATGACTAACTTAGATTCTAGGAGTTGAATAAGCCTGTATGAAAAGTTGAAACGAGCTAAGCTTTGAAGAAGGAGTTCAGCAAATAGATAAGAAGGAAAGGGCATTAATGGAAGAGAAAATACCATGTGTAAACTATAGATAAAGGCATGTTGTGGTGAAAGTGAAGCTGAGCAGTTTGATGTGTTAGAAACTGTAGAATATAGGTGTGAACAAGGAAGGGCAAATAGTGGTGATAAAACTGATGAGATGGTTTGACCCAGATTATGGGATGTCTTGTGGGAGTTTAGTAAGCATTTTCTAGTTTTTAACCAGGGAAATGGCACAATCAGATTTACATTTTTGAATGGTAATTTTGAGAATCTGGGAAATAGATTGAGAGAGACAGATGGTTGAAATTTTAGTTTAGGAAGCTTTTACAATGGTCTAGGTAAGAGATATTAAGGACCTGAGATAAAGCAATGGCACTAAGAATATTTCTGGAAGAAAGAAAGATGGGTAGATGATGGAGAATGATAGATTTGATTTGTAAAAGAGGTAAAGTCAGAATCTGGTGACTGCTGTGTGTGTGGCGGGCGTTGTTTAGATATTTTTCTAGATTCTCTATGGATAAATTGGGTTGACGATAGTGTTATTATTATGGATAGGAAATAAGAGGAACATTTGATTTCGTTGGAAAGAGAGGAAATAAGTTTAATGTACTTGCTGGCTGACTGAATGGAGATGAAACAGGTAATGGAATTAAATATTTGGAATTTAGAGAGACCTAGCTAGAGATTCAGATTTGGAATAATCATCATAGGTTGAAGTCATTAGACTTGAGATTGCCCTCGGGAGCTAGAAGAAAAGATTAAGGATAGAGATAGAAGTTACACAAGGGAACTGAAAGGATTGTACATGATTGTAAAAGGAGAACAAGAAGAGTGATTGGTGTTATAGAAGTCAAAGCAGAAGAATTTCAAGAAAGAGTTGTCAGGTAGGGTGAGATCTTTGAATTTGACACTTAGGAGATAGTCTGTGACATTGTTGAGTAGTTTAAATAAAGGAATAGAAGTGGGAGTCAGATTGTAGTACATTTGGCTATGAAGGGAGTGATGCAGGCAGCTGACACGCTACAGAAAATTGAGGGAGAGCTTTTTTGGTCTCCTGTTTTTCTTGGATTAAAGATGGGAAACAATTTAGCATGTTTATTTAGCCAAGAGAAAGGTGTCTGTGGAAGCTAAAGATGTAATAGAGTAAAAAAATAACCCATGGAATGGTTTCTGTGAAAGGAGATAGGCTCAAGAACAAAGATGGAGAGAGAAACCTTGGAGATGCAAGTGGAGAATTCTGTGAGATGAGAGAGCATATTTGGTCCTGATATGGGTAAGATTTCAGTGAGCTTGGAGTTGGAAAAGAAAAAAGTTTGGGAGTGTGAATGTTTGATGGAAAGATGTAAATTTTTCCAATATGTGACAAACTCAGTCTCAAATTGAAGGTGCAAAAGGAAGCCAGCCTGTCTCAGACAGAATCCATTCCCTTTTCTTCTTGTATCCTATTTAGGCACCACTTCCCAAGTGGTGCCATAACATACTATTATGTAAGTACTTATTTTGAATTTTTTCTTCCAGGCTTGACTTCTAATACTTTTTAAGGCTAACAGTGTAATCATTACTGAAAAGAGAGGGAAGAAAGGAAAAATCAATCTATTCTCATAAAACTTTCTGGACCTCTTTTTTACCTAATGCAATGTAGTAGAAAGTCAAAAGTATATCTTTTTTTTTTCTTACTGTGGGAATGGCATGCAGTGGGATCTAGTGATTCCTTCCAAATGATTTTCTAGTATTCCCTACATTTTTTATGTATATTTTTGTACACTTGTTTATCTGCATTTTGTTGTTGTTGTTGTTTTTTAGGGTTATGGTTTTCCAGTGAACCGACTTTTTGACCTATTATTTGAAATAAGAGATCAATACAATGAAACGCTGCTTAAGAAATGGGCTGGAGTTTTCAGGTTAGTCTAGGTCATGGTGCCTTAATATAATGAATATGTTTGTCAAATGCTCAAGTAGTTAATTTACATGTATTAATAAAAATGCTTATATTCATTTTTTATTATAGTAAAGTCACATGGAATTTACCATCTTAGCCAGTTTCTTTATACGTATATATGTGTGTGTATATATATATATGTGTATGTGTGTGTGTGTGTGTATATATATATATATATATACACATATACATATATATATATATATACACACACACACATATATATATATATATAATTGCATTTTAGGTTCTGGGGTACATGTAAAGAACATGCAGGATTGTTTCATAGGTACATACATGGCAGTGTGGTTTGCTGCCTCCATCCCCATCACCTATATCTGGCATTTCTCCCCATGTTATCCCTCCACAACTCCCTATCCCTCACTGCCCTTCCCCTAGTCCCCCCCTACAGACCTCAGTGTGTGATGCTCCCTTCCCTGTGTCCATGTGTTCTCATTGTTAAACACCCGCCTATGAGTGAGAACATGTGGTGTTTGATTTTCTGTTCTTGTGTCAGTTTGCTGAGAAGGATGGTTTTCAGGTTCGTCCATGCCCCTACAAAGGACACGAACTCATCATTTTTTATGGCTGCATAGTATTCCATGGTGTATATGTGCCACATTTTCCCTGTCCAGTCTATCATCGGTGGGCATTTGGGTTGGTTCCAAGTCTTTGCTGTTGTAAACAGTGCTGCAGTGAACATAGGTGTGCATGTGTCCTTATAATAGAAAGATTTATAATCCTTTGGATATATACTCAGTGATGGGGTTGCTGGGTCAAATGGAATTTCTATTTCTGGGTCCTTGAGGAATTACCACACTGTCTTCCACAGTGGCTGAACTAATTTACACTGCCACCAACAGTGTAAAAGTGTTCCTATTTCACCATATCCTCTCTAGCATCTGTTGTCTCCAGATTTTTTAATGATCACCATTCTAACTGGTGTGAGATAGTATCTCAATATAGTTTTGATTTGCATTTCTCTAATGACCAGTGATGATGAGCATTTTTTCATATGTCTGTTGGCCTCATATATGTCTTCTTTTGAAAAGTGTCTGTTCATATCCTTTGACCACTTTTGAATGGGTTTGTTTGTTTTTTTCTTGTAAATCTGTTTTAGTTCTTCGTAGATTTTGGATGTAAGTCCTTTGTCAGATGGGTAGTTTGCAAAAATTTTTTCCCATTCTGTTGGTTGCCAGTTCACTCTAATGATTGTTTCTTTTGCTGTGCAGAAACTCTGGAATTTAATTAGATCCCTTTTGTCTATTTTGGCTTTTGTTGCCAGTGCTTTTGGTGTTTTAGTCATGAAGTCGTTGCCTATGCCTATGTCCTGAATGGTTTTGCCTAGGTTTTCTTCTAGGGTTTTTATGGTGTTAGGTCTTATGTTTAAGTCTTTAATCCATCTGGAGTTAATTTTAGTGTAAGGTGTCAGGAAGGGGTCCGGTTTCTGCTTTCTGCACATGGCTAGCCAGTTTTCCCAACACCATTTATTAAACAGGGAATCCTTTCCCCATTGCTTGTTTTTGTCAGGTTTGTCAAATATCAGATGGTTGTAGATGTGTGGTATTGTCTCCAAGGCCTCTGTTCTGTTCCATTGGTCTATATCTCTGTTTTGGTACCAGTACCATGCTGTTTTAATTACTGTAACCTTGTAGTATAGTTTGAAGTCAGGTAGCATGATGCCTCCTGCCTTGTTCTTTTTGCTTAGAATTGACTCGGCTATGTGGGCTCTCTTTTGGTTCCATATGAAGTTTAAGGTATTTTTTTCCAGGTCTGTGAAGAAGGTCATTGGTAGCTTGATGGGGATAGCGTTGAATCTATAAATTACTTTGGGCAGTACGGCCATTTTCACGATATTGATTCTTCCTAACCATGAGCATGGAATGTTTCTCCATCTGTTTGTGTCCTCTCTTATTTTGTTGAGCAGTGGTTTGTAGTTCTTGAAGAGGTCCTTTACATTCTTTGTTAGTTGTATTCCTAGATATTTTATTCTCTTTGTAGCAATTGTGAATGGCAGTTCGTTCTTGATTTGGCTCTCTTTAAGTCTGTTATTGGTGTATAGGAATGCTTGTGATTTTTGCACATTGATTTTGTATCCTGAGACTTTGCTGAAGTTGCTTATCAGTTTCAGGAGATTTTGGGCTGAGACGATAGGGTCTTCTAAATGTACAATCACGTCATCTGCAAATAGAGACAATTTGACTTCCTCCTTTCCTAATTGAATACCCTTTATTTCTTTTTCTTGCCTGATTGCTCTGGCTAGAACTTCCAATACTATATTGAATAGGAGTGGTGAGAGAGGGCATCCTTGTCTAGTGCCAGATTTCAAAGGGAGTACTTTCAGTTTTTGCCCATTCTATATGATACTGGCTGTGGGTTTGTCATAAATAGCTTTTATTATTTTGAGATACATTCCATCGATACCAAGTTTATTGAGAGTTTTTAGCATAAAGGGCTATTGAATTTTGTCGAAGGCCTTCTCTTCATCTATTGAGATAATCAAGTGGTTTTTGTCTTTGGTTCTGTTTATGTGGTGAATTACGTTTATAGACTTGCGTATGCTAAACCAGCCTTGCATCCCTGGGATGAAGCCTACTTAATCATGGTGGATAAGCTTTTTGATGTGCTGCTGCAATCAGTTTGCCAGTATTTTATTGAAGATTTTTGCATCTGTGTTCGTCACGGATATTGGCTGTAGTTTTCTTTTCTTGTTGAGTCTCTGCCAGGTTTTGGTATCAGGATGATGTTGGTCTCATTAAATGATTTAGGCAGGATTCCCTCTTTTTGGATTGTTTAGAATAGTTTCAGAAGGATTGGTACCAGCTCCTCTTTGTATGTCTGGCAGAATTCAGCTGTGAACCCATCTGGACCTGGGCTTTTTTTGGTTGGTAAACTATTAATTGCTGCCTCAACTTCTGCTCTTGTTATTGGTCTATTCCGGGTTTCGACTTCTTCCTGGTTTAGGCTTGGGAGGGTATAAGTGTCCAGGAATTTATCCATTTCTTCCAGGTTTATTGATTTATGTACAGAGAGTTGTTTGTAGTAATCTCTGATGATGGTTTGTGTTTCTGTGGAATCCGTGGTGATATCCCCTTTATTGTTTTTTATTGCATCTATTTGATTCTTCTCTCTTTTCTTTTTTATTAATCTGACTAGTGGCCTGTCTATTTCGTTGATCTTTTCAAAAAACCAGCTCCTGGATTTATTGATTTTTTTGAAGGGTTTTTTGTGTCTCTGTCTCCTTCATTTCTGCTCTGATCTTAGTTATTTCTTGTCTTCTGCTAGGTTTTGAGTTTTTTTGATCTTGCTCCTCTAGCTCTTTCAATTTTGATGATAGGGTGTCGATTTTAGATCTTTCCTTGCTTCTCATGTGGGCATTTATTGCTGTAAATTTTCCTCTAGACACTGCTTTAAGTGTGCCCCAGAGATTCTGATACGTTGTGTCTTCGTTCTCGTTGGTACTTCAGTGGTGTACGTTTGCATATTTGCCAACTGTCACCACCATCCATTTCCAGAACTTTTTCATCTTCCCAAATAGAATCTCTGTACTCACTTAACAAGAACTCCCCATTTCCTCCTTCCCCCAGCCTCTGGCAACCACCACTCTGCTTTGTCTCTAAAATTTGACTGCTCTAGGTTCCTTGTGTAAGTGGAATCATATATGTTTGTTCTTCTGTGTCTGGATCATTTCACTTAACGCAATGTCTTCAAGGTTCATCCATGTTGTAGCATGTCAGAATTTCAGTCCTTTTTAAGGCTGGCTAATATTTCATTGTCTTTACCACATCTTGTTTATCAGTTCGTCTGTTGATGGACGTTTACGTTCTTTCCACCTTTTGGCTATTGTGAGTAATGCTGCTGTGAATGTGAGTACAGTATACGTATATTTATTTGAGTCCCCGCTTTCAAATCTTTTGGGTTTATATTCAGAAGTGAAATGCTGGAGCATATGGTAAATATAGCTTTAATTTTTTTGAGGAACTACCATACTGTTTTCCATAGTGGCTGTAACATTTATAATCAGTTTTTAATTATACTTACTTGTAGTTCTAATATCTATAATTTTTTCCTCATAAATGATCAAATACTTATAAGGCTATAAGTATTTAGACATATTTTATATTAGAGACAGAAGTTTACAGTTTTTAAATTTTGTTTTGAGAAAGTGCTGTTTTTACAAACAACATTACTAGGTTAAGAATGTTAAGGAATCTAAATGAGAAAATTACTTTTGCTTTAACCACTTCTCTGCAGGCCATTGACAAAAGTATTTTAATATCTGTATAACTTTTTAGTGACATGAGAAGAGAAATATACCCCCCTTTAATTACTAAAATTTTTCCTTCCTTTCTCCTTTCTCTCTTTCTCCTTTTGTCTCTTTCTCTCCATTCATTTTCCCTTTGGGGAAGAAAAAGTCAATCTTGAGGTTTTATATCTTGTTTACCCGACATATGATAGAAGTAATATGTCAATATTGCTGATATTAAAAGTATGTTAGATGATTTATTACCAGCTTAGCACTTATCCCTTCAGCTTTCAAAACTATGGAGGTTGATCTTCTGAATACTGTAATAGAAATTTTCCAACAGTGTGAGGTGGCACATGCCTGTAATCCCAGCACTTTGGGAGGCCAAGATGGGAGGATCACTTGAGGCCAGGCATTTGAGACCAGCCTGGACAACATAGTTAGACTCTGTCTCTACAAATAAAAAATAAAAAAATTAGCTGGGCATGGTGGTGCACACCTATAATCCCAGCTACTTGAGAGGTTGAAGCAGGAGGATTACTTGAGCCCAGGTGTTTGAGGCTGAGGAGCTATAATCACACCACTGCACTCCAGTCTGCACAATAGGGCAAGACCCTGTCTCTTAAATTTTTTTTTTATAATGCCTAAGCGGCTCATAAGGTAAGATACGTCTATTAAAATCAACCAGACAAATCCTTATTTGAGTTTTTTGTATTTACATTCTTCAGGAGTGATACTGTCAGGATGCTAACCCAGATGGATAATTGACAGTCTTGATGAGTCATATGTGACTATCAGCAATTATTTATATTAACTATTTTAAAAATAAAAGCAGTGTTTACTGATAAAGATGGTAATCTAGAACATATATACTATGATATAATGTATAATATGATGTAATATGATATTTTTATAGTTATAAAATCTTACAGAGTTGATGTTATTTAATTGGCCTCTTCAGAAGGGTATTTATGTTTTACTAACTGTTGATAGCTTGTATTGGGCCAGCTATTCTCTCTTACCTATCTTAAGATTTCTAGTAGTAAGATTGTTCCTCAAGACTGGGGAAACCATGAGGTATTGTTTTCTCTCTGGGAAGCTAATAGTTTCATTCACATAAAATCAGTCCTATTCAAATAGTACTGATTTTATCCTCCAGAGTAGTAGTGGAGGAGAACAAATGATAGCATGTCAATTGTAATACATAATTTTCAAATATATTTTGACTTCTACTTTTAACACTCTTCCAGATCATGCTTTTTGCCTAAACTTTTAGAAAGTAGCAGAACTTAAGCTTTGGTTATCTCTGACATGTATCCTCAAATATTTTATAAGTAGTAAATTGACAACCTAACAATTAAATGGGGGAAAAAGAAATATTACCATCAATATTGAGTGATATTCAAAACTTGGCTACTTTCGTGACAGAATTTATAACCTGACTACTGTTACAGTTTGTTTATCTGTATGCAGCTGTCTCTCACTATATTATAAGCCCTAATGTTTTATTTTTCTATTATTTCGGTATATATGTGCTTTTAATTATTTTATTTTTAATTGACAATAATTGTATAGATTTATGAGATACAGTTTGATGTTTTGATATATTGTATACATTGTGGAATGATTAAATCAAGCAAGCTAACATATCTACCACTTCACATACTTATTTTTTAGTGTTGCAAACATTTAAAACCTACTGTTTGCAATTTGAAATATATGTTACATTATTATTAACTGTAGTCCCCTTGCTGCGGAATGGATCTCAGAGACCTATTTCTCCTAATGGCAACTGTACACTTTGATGAACTTCTTGCCATCTTCCTACCCTGCCTACCCCACTTTCTGATTGCCCTTCCCTCTGGTAACCTGTAAACCAGAAATCATGCTTCTCTCTACTTCTATGAGTGTGACTTTTTTAGATTCCCCATATAAGTGAGATTATGCAGTATTTGACTTTCTGTGCCTAAGTAGTGTCACCTAGCATAATGTCCTCAAGGTTCATCCTTGTTGCAAATGACAGGATTTCTTTCTTTTATAGGGCTGAATGGTATTCCATTGTGTATATACACATTTTCTTTGTCCATTCAAAGGTTGATCCCATATTTTGGCTATTGTGAATAATGCTGCAGTGAACATAGGAGTGCAGATATCTCTTTTGAGATACTGATTTTTTTTAACTTTTATTATTTTTTCTGAGATGGAGTTTTTGCTCTGTCACCCAGGCTGGAATGCAGCAGCGTGATCTTGGCTCAGGGCAACCTCTGCCTTCCAGGTTCAAGTGATTCTCCTGTCTCAGCATCCCAAGTAGCTAGGATTACAGGTGTGCACTACCATGCTCAGCTAATTTTTGTATTTTTAATAGAGATGGGGTTTCACCACCTTGGCCAGGCTGGTCTCGATCTCTGACTTCAAGTGACCTGCCTCAGCCTCCTAAAGTGCTAGGATTACAGATGTGAGCCACTACCCCTGGCCTGATACTGATTTCAATTCTTTTGGTTATGCACCCAGAATTGAGATCGCTGGGATCATATAGTAGTTCCATTTTTAGTTTTTTGAGGAACTTCCATCCTGTTTTCCGTAATGGCTGTACTAATTTACATTGCCAACAGCGTGCAAGGGTTCCCTTTCTCCACAGCCTCACTAACACTTATCTGTGTCATTTAGATAATAGCCATTCTAACAGCTGTGAGGGGATACCTCATTGGATTTTTAATTTGCATTTCCCTGATGATTCGTGATGTTAAGCTTTGCTTATTCCTGATCTGTATACCTGTTGGACATTTGTGTGTCTTGTTTTGAGAAATATCTATTCAGGTCCTTTGCCTACTTTTTAATTGAGTTACTTGTTTTTTTGCTATTGAGTTCCTTATATATTTTGGATACTAACTTCTTATTATATTTATTAGATATATATCAGCAAATATTTTCTCCCAATCTATAACTTGCCTCTTCATTCTGTTAGTTGTTCCCTTGCTGTGCAGAAGCTTTTTAGTTTCATGCAGTTCTGTTTGTTTACTATGGCTTTTGTTGCCTTTGTTTTTGGGGTTATATTTTTTAAAATCATGATCTAGACCAATGCCATGGAGCTATTTATGTTCTTGATTGCCTAGCTCTAGTATATTGCCTCACAGAGCAGGAACTTGTACATGTTTATAGAATTTGGTTCTGTAAACAAATCGTTTTAAGACTACATTAACAGTTTTGAAATATAAATGTGCCATTCATTAAATTATCTCCTCTTGCAAAGTAACTGGTTCCCTGGCATTTGTATAAAGTGAGTAGTTTATTGTCTTCTAGTAGTTACTTTCTCTGTAACTTGCCTTTAACCTTTCATCATTTTTATTTTTATTTTTAAAACAGAGTCAGGGTTTCATTATTGCCCAGGCTGACCTCAAGTGTTCTGCCCCCACGGTCTCCCAAAGTGCTGCCTGCCTCAGCTTTCCAAAGATTACAGGCGTGAGCCACTGCACTCAGACCTGCCATTTAA
Source organism: Cebus imitator (assembly GCF_001604975.1). Lineage (NCBI taxonomy): Eukaryota > Metazoa > Chordata > Mammalia > Primates > Cebidae > Cebus > Cebus imitator. Next base: position 1,470,206 of record NW_016107553.1, on the reverse strand, counting down.
CTAAACTTTTATTTTATGTTTAACTCTACGTAGAATGAAATAGAATTAGTGGAAGTAAATACAAAAAAAAAAAAATGTTTGTATTTTTTGGTAGAGCAGGGCATGGTTAGTGGCACACACCCTGTCGTCCCAGCTTCTTGGAAGGCTAAGGTAGAAGAACAGCTTGAACCCAGAAGGGAGAGGGTGTAGTGAGCCGACATTTCGCCACTGTACTCCAACCTGGGTGATGGAGTGAGACCCTGTCTCAAAACAAAAAAAAAAAATTAAAAAAATAATGCTCTCATTTATGCTACCTCCTTCCTTTCTACCCCTACTGTTGCAGCTTTAATTCAGATCCTCGTCGTCTTTTATTTAGATTATTCTTCAGTCTTTCTAAGTGGCTTTGCTGTGTTAGTTATCAGGCTTTTTCCAGTTTATCCTCCACACAGCGAATATCTGCTTATGACATTCCCTTTCCAAAAACCTGTTAATGCCTGCAGGGTAAAATCTGGGTGTCTCAATTTGCCCACCTGTCCAACCTCATTTTTCACCATGTCCCTTGACACTTTAGTAATACTGCACTATCTGTGGTTTTACACCCCGCCCCACAGACTAAAACTTTTTCACTTCTTACACTTTTGCATGTGTGTTCCAGTGGTCTAGAATACTTTTCTCCCATAATCTCTTTAGAAATTTTTTTCATCTTTAAAGACCCTATAGGACCCATAACTTCTCTGCATAACTTTCCATGAGATGTTCCCCACGTCCTCTGATAGTCATTTCCTCCTTTGTCCTTTTCTGAACATGGTACTTCTTGTATGTATAACACAGCATTAGAAATGTTATAATTTATTTGCATATCTATCTCTCCTATTAGATTTGAGAACAGCTATCTTTTGTTTATCTTCATGAGGTAGGGAATTTTCATCATAGTCCAGAGCCCAGCACATATAGGTGCTCAATAAATATTAAACTGAATTATTCGATTAAAAGGAAATTAATGATTGGATGACAGTTACATTAGGACAGCCTAGGTTATGCTGCAGCAACGAAAATTTCCCAAATCTCAGTGAATGAACACATTTTATTTCTCACACAGAAGCCCACAATAGGTTTAGTACTCAGAGATCCAAGCTATTTGCATTTGTGATTCTAACTTTTCAACATGTTGTCTTCCATGTCACCATGGGAAGGAAGTTTGCACAATTGGCTCATAAGGGCTTTAGACTCAAAGCAGCACATGTCACTTCCATTCACAGTCCAATGCCCAAAACTGGTCATATGGCCCTGCCTAACTGCAAGCGGGTGTACAGGACAGCACATGGATATTTGATGAGCAGTAACTGTTTTCTGCCTCACCAACTATAAAAGATCCATTTCTAATCACGACATATAAGAGACTAAACAAATATAACACATTGTTTTGATCTTCAAGAGTTTATAATCTCATTGGGAAAAGAGAAGACACGCGATATACAACTTGAGAATTATTCCTATCAAGAATTACAACAGGAGGCTGGACGTGGTGGCTCATGCCTATAATCCCAGCATTTTGGGAGGCTGAGGTGGGCAGATTGTGAGGTTAGGAGATTGAGATCATCCTGGATAACACGGTGAAACCCCGTCTCAACTAAAAATACAAAACTTAGCAGGGCATGGTGGTGCATGCCTGTAATCGCAGCTACTTGGGAGGCTGAGGGAGGAGAATCATTTGAACTTGGGAGGCGGAGGCCGCAGTGAGCCGAGATTGTGCCACTGCACTCCAGCCTGGGAGACAGAGTGAAACTGTCTCAGAAAAAAAAATCATGACAGGAATACTCTCCATTACCTGGATCCTTTTTTAGTTACAGGCAATGAGCTTGTTCAGACTATATCATCTTGAGAATTGTTCTAGACTAGAAAACTAAAGTGCTGAGGTTTTGTAAAACAGACTACTGGAAAAAGGACATTGTACCTAGATTTTGAGGGACAAGACTTATTTGATGTTGAATTTTAGAATTCTGGATGGTTAGGCAGTATCTTCCTATTTGGACCTTTAATTAACAATAAAAACTGCTTTTGTAATAGTTGGGGGTTTTTAAGGTATTGTCTTATAGTACTCTAATAATACGTTTTGTAATGATAAGTTTTTAGTTTTCCTTTCCTAACAGGGACATTTTTGAAGAAGATAATTACAGCCCCATCCCTATTGTCAATGAAGAAGAATATAAAATTGTCATCAGCAAATTTCCCTTTCAAGATCCAGACCTTGAAAAGGTACAGCTAGTTTTTAATTCAAGGATTTTCTTAAAAATAAATTCATTGTATTTATTACTATATAACATTAAATATTAAGCTGAAACTGTAAATAAGAGTAGTTTCTTTGGGGGCAGTTTTTGTTGTATTATTTGAGAAAATTAATTATGTTTTGTTATGTTTTGAAGAGTATGTTATTACTACTGCTACTGTGATTCTGATGAAGTTAAGAAGGGCCTTTTCTGGGGATACTAGAAGCAGTTGCCTCAAACGTTAGATGGATTCCCAGGAGAGGTGTTATTAATGTTGAGTGGATTCCAATGAAAAAGTAGATTTATAGTAATAAGAGTATATCCTAGGGAAAGAGAGGAGAATTTCTTTGAAATGTTTGTCACTGTGGAAGATTTTAAAAGAAGTATACTTTAACAAAAAGTTTATCTTGGTTAAATATGTGATTTGTGAAGGCAGTAGCTACCTATAGATTTCTTCCTGAAGTAGGAATATATACATTTTTGGAGTCAAGATATCTGAACAAAAGACAGGGTAGAGAAAGGAAGTAGACCAGCCGTGTAGGAGATTCTCACAATGCACATGAATGCATGTGTGTGTGCATATACGTACAAACATACACACTTGTACCTATCCAGTATCTTTGGGTAGAATTAGATCTCATTAGAAAAAGATGTCATATTTCCTGTAACTGTCACTTTTGTATACTTTCTATTCTTGTTTTTTCTCATTACTCTTATTACTCTTATTATTTTCCCAACTTTTATAACTTAGTACTTTTCTACATTTGTATCACTTCAAGCATGAGCAAGACCAAATTCTGAGTGAATTGTAACTGTAAATTTGTGTTATATTTTTATACATAAACTAAGCATATTATTTGTACTACTCACTAAATACAGAACCAGGTAATTAAATGGATAACTTCTAGATTGTAGCTAATGCTGCCATTGCATGTACCTGTTAGCCATGTTTTAATACAACAGACCAGAATAATTGTTGTAATTCTGTATTTTTTGAAAGCCCAGTGAAAGTTGGTCTGTCAAGAAATATCACCAGAATATTCTCCATCTCATGGCTTAGTTTTGTTTTAGTTACTGGTAATGCATTTGTTCAGGCTAGTGTCTGTATAAGAGCACTAGTCTAGGTCTAGGTCTGTTTTTGGATGATGATGATGATTATTATTATTATTATTATTATTATTTTGAGACAGAGTTTTGCCCTTGTTGCCCAGGCTGGAGTGCAATGGCACAATCTCAGCTCACTGCAACTTCCCCCTTGTAGATTCGAGGGATTCTCCTGCCCCAGCCACCCGAGTAGCTGGGATTATAGGCATGCACCACCATGTCTGGCTAGTTTTGTATATATAGTAGAGACAGGGTTTCTCCATGTTGGTTA
>NW_016107553.1:1414345-1466550 GCF_001604975.1 Cebus imitator | reverse complement strand
TTTTTACTAGAGACAGGATTTCACCATGTTAGTCAGGCTGGTCTCAAACTCCTGACCTAAGGTGATCCGCCTGCCTTGGCCTCACAAAAGTGCTGGGATTACAGGCATGAACCATTGCACTGACCGCTTGTGGCTTATTATAGGCAAACGACTGAGCCTCCCATGTGCATTTGTGCCTCATCTGTCAAATGAGGAGGTTGAACTCAATAATCTCTAATATCTCTTCCAATCATATTAAACATTCTAAACAGAATTAAAAGGAAGTTTAACTTTGCTTATAGAGAGTTTCTAATATATGCAGTACCTCTTAAGATTACGTTCTTAGGAGTTGTATTCATTGGTCTATGTATTACTCATTATTAAAAAGAACTGTTAATAGTTATAGTCACGTGGAAAATTGAAATATGACAACTCTAAAATAAATCTCAAATTATTTAATAAAGTCTTTTGGTTGTGTGTGTATATTTTTTCCTAGTTTAAGTATAATTTTCAATTAAATCTGTTAGAAAATATATGCAACTATCTCTCAACTTGAGTTATTTTCAACATAAATTATGAATGAAGGAGTAGTAGTAAACATACATGCAAAAATATTTTTGTAGGTAGCTATGTTAACTTTATTAGAATCATTTGGCCAAAATAATTTTGGCCAAATTTAATGTCATTAAAATAATTTTGAATATTTTTTGTCTACCTACTATATATCCAACATAGTGCTATGTGCTACATTTTCAGTCTTTGCTGTCAAGGTGCAAAGACCTTTATGCAGCCTTCTGTGAATTACAATTTCTTATTTATTTTATCTACCCTCAGACTAATGTCTGTATAAAGAGCACTAGACTAGGACTAGATTCATGTGCTAGCTCTGCTTGTGGCTTATTTATTTATTTATTTGAGACGGAGTTTCAAAAAAACTCTGTAGGTAGGTAGATAAAATAAGTAAGAAATTATTTATTTTAGATAAAATAAGAGGGTAGATAAATAGGAAATTGTAATTCACAGAAGTTTGCACTGCTTAAGATAGGGGATACAGCATGCAGAAAGTCTGTGTAAAGAAGGTCAGAGTGGATGAAGTACAAGAGATGAAGCTCAAGGGATGTAAATTGGAGAAGTAGAAAGGGCCAGACCGTAATGGCCCTACTAAACAGTGTTAGAGAGTTTATCCTTTTTCCTGAGGGTTATAGGAAGCCATGAAAGAATTTTAAGTGGTAAAAACATAAGATTTGTGGTTTAGGAAGATCTCTCTGGCTAATATATGGAGAATGGATTGGAAAAGAGTAGGACTGGTGACAGGGAGACCACCTAGAAGACTTTTGCATTTATCTTGATAAGAGAAGAGGGTTATGTAACCTGAATGGGGGTTATGGTCATTGAAGCTGATTTGAGTTGCTTAGGAGGTAGGAGCAACAGGAGTTGGTAATTATGTGCATATGAAGGGTAACGGAGATAACCAAGTTTCTACCTTAGATGGTGGCAGCATTCACTGTGATAAGAAACACAAGAGGAGCAGATTTAGAAGAAAATGATGATAATTTAACTTTTGGACCTATTGAGTGTGTCTCAAATGGTACAGCCAAATGGAACTGTCCAATAGGCAGATATATGAATTTGGACTTCCAAGAGAAAGATTTGGTCTGGAGTCGTAGAGTTGGAGATATTGGTACTTGCAGGATGATTGAAGTCATAAGACTATATGAGATCATCCAAAGAAAGTATACATAGTAGCAAGAGAGGGTTTAGGACAGAACCCTAAAGCATAGTTAAGCAATAATTAAGTAATGGCTAAAGCAATAATTAAAGTAATGGCTATAGGAAGAGAAATAAAGCAATAATTAAGTAATGGCTAGAGGAAGAGAAGTAGAGTAGGTAGAGAAAAAGGAGGAAAACCATTTTGGGCAGGAGTCCAAGGAAGGAGAGATCATTAATTAAATAGGAGTGGGTCAACTGTGTCAGATTCTTCAAAAAAGTCAGGTAACATGAGAGCTGAAGAAATCACTGGATTGAACAACTGTGAGATCATTGGTGATCTTGGTGATGGTACTTTCACTGATATAAAAGGTTGCAATGAAGATGAAGATAGAGGAGTATAGTAGACTTAATAAAACAGAAAAGAGGGATGTTTTTTGGTAACTATCTTGGAAGAAGTTTACCTTTTAGAGACTGAGAATTTCAAATGGATAATAACTTACAGAGTAGTTTAGCCAGGAAGCACCATATAAGCCATTGGCTGCATACCAGTGTTTAATGGCATAGAGGTTAGAAACATGCCATAAGGTGTTCTAGGAGTTATGGAATAAACTCGATAACTTCTTGAATTGGCATCAAGCCTTCACTGAAGGTAAATGAAGTGAGTCTTAGAATTATTTAATGACTCTGAGCCAGAAAGCTAGCTTGTAATTTTCATGGCCACTCTGACTCTTGTATGATACATACACAAAGAAGCAGACAGCTAGGCATCTCTTGTAGACAGAGTGCTTATCATCAGAATACACCAAAGGTATTGTTATGTATTTTCTCTGCTTGTTGGAAGTCTGATAATATGATTTAAGAAACAAGGGTAAAGTGCCACATTATTTTCTTCAGAAATATTTTGATAAAATATCAAAAATGTAGAAACGTTAACATTAGAGTTTTTGATGCAGGTATTCACTATTCCAGTGTGAAATCAATTTAATTTTACATATTTGGTGATTAGCATGTCTTTTTCTAAAATTTCAAAAACAATATTAACTTTGTCTTTCTACAGCAATCTTTCCCAAAGAAATTCCCCATGTCTCAGTCAGTGCCTCATATTTACATTCAAGTTAAAGAATTTATTTATGCCAGCCTTAAATTTTCAGAGTCACTACACCGGAGGTAAGTTTACTAACCACAAATGCATTTTTATCATAACTGTTTATGAAACATTAATACTTTATTTTTATGCCATGACTTTTTTTTTCCCATCAACTTTAATTTTAGATTCATGGGGTACATGTTTGTTACACGGGCATATTGTATAAGCTAAGGTTTGGGGTATGATTGAACCTGTCACCCAGGTAGTGAGCATAGTACCCAACAGGTAGCTTTTCAGCCCCTGCCTCCCCTTCTTGTAGTCTCCAGTATCTGTTGTTTCCATCATTACATCCATGTGTACCTAGTGTTTAGCTCCCACTTATAAGTGAAAACATGCAGTATTTGGTTTTCTGCTTCTGCATTAGTTTGCTTAGGATAATAGCCTCCAGCTGCATTCATGTTGCTGCAAAGGACATGATTTTGTTCTTTTTTATGGCTGCGTAGCATTCCATGGTGTTTATGTACACATTTTCTTTATCCAGTCCAACACTGATAGACACCTAGGTTGATTCTCTGTCTTTGCCATTGTTAATAGTGCTATAATGAACATATGGGTACATGTGTCTTTTGGTAGAATTATTTATTTTCCTTTGGGTATATCCCAGTGGGATTGCTGGGTTGAATGGTAGTTCTTTTTGTTTTTGTTTTGTTTTGAGACAGGATCTCACTCTGTTGCCCAGTCTGGAATACAGTGGCACAGTTATGGCTCACTGCACCCTAGAACTCCTGGGCTCAAGTGATCCTCCCACTTCAGTCTCCCAACTAGCTGGAACCACAGGTGCATGCTACTATGCCCGGCAAATTTTTGTATTTTTAGTGGAGACAAGGTTTTGCCATGTTGGTCAAGCTGATTTTGAACTCCTGACCTCACGCAGTCCACCCACGTCGGCCTCCCAAAGTGCTGGGATTATAGGCACATGCCACTGTGCCTGGCCCACAAATTTTTAAAAGTAGTATTTTAATAAAAAGTAAAGGGATGCAAAAATGTTAGCCTATGTCTAAGGCAATAGTTCTCACCTGGGGATAATTTTGGTTTTCCTGCTACCACTTCCGCCCCACAAATTTGGCAATGTCGAGAAACATCTTTGATTGTTACAGTTCCCAGGAGGGGTGCTACTTGGAATAGTGGGTAGAGGCCAGGGGTGCTGCCAAACATCCAAATGTGCAGGACAGTTTCCGCAGCAAAGAAGTATTCATCCTGAAATGCCAGTAGTGCTGAGATGGATGATCCATGGTCTAAGGACAGTTTAATGGTTGTGATAATGAGGTTGTATCCAAGAAACCATTACAGTATTTCCTTAAATTGAAGGCTTAATGGTTAGGAGAAAAGAATCTGTTTTTTAGTGTTAGCTTAGCAATGCTTAGGATGTTAAGAAAATCATAGATTTTTTTTGCATCAAATTAAAATTGGTTTAAGGTAATTTATTTCTTTGAAGACAAAAAATCTTAATTAAAATGGATAACTTGGTTATATTAACAATTAAATTGGGTAATTATATCTAGAAAGAACTCATATCAGTTTGTAATTTTTAGCTGTAGTTGTATATGAAGTTTCTTTCAAAGTGACTGTCTTTTGGGGCTGGGCGCAGTGGCTCACGTCTGTAATCCCAGCACTTTGGGAGGCCAAAGTGGGAGAATCACTTGGGTCCAGGAATTTGAGATCAGCCTGGGCAAATAACGCAACCCTATCTCTATAAAATATTTGAAAACTAGCTGGGCATGGTGGCATACACTGGTAGTCCCAGCTACTCAGAATGCTGAGGTGTCAGAATCGCCTGCGCCCAGGACTTTGAGGCTACAGTGAGCTATAATTACACCACTACACTCCAGCCTGGGTGACAGAGGCAGACTCTGGCTCAGAAACAATAATAATAAATAAATAAAACAAAACAACAAAGTGACTATCCCATGATGGAGTTGGAATTTAGTAATAGTTTTATTTCCTTATACCAAGTGCTCCATGATTTTTCTGTAGTTGTTAATTGGATACATTTAAATTATGCCATAAATGAATATTCTACTTTGTGGAAAATGTCCCTTTTGCAAAGTTAAATTGAAGTTTGTGATTTAATAAATATGGGTCATTGTAGTTTATTTAAAGATATAAACTAATGACTTGGGACAAATTGTTTTAGTAAATTGTGTTAAATTATTTAGGATGTTAACTGCATGCTTGTAGAAAGTTTAATAATATCAATCTTTGTTTTCAGCTCAACAGAAATAGATGATATGCTTAGAAAATCAACAAATCTGTTGCTGACCAGAACTTTGAGTAGCTGTTTACTGAACCTGATTAGAAAACCTCATATTGGTTTGACAGAGGTAGGTTAAAAAGACACAGATAGTGAAATGTTTCATTGTATGAAACAATTACTTTAAATTATTGCTGAACGTCATTCTGTAAAACTAACTTCCTGTTTTAAATGTATTAATATAAGAAGATTTGTTTTCAAAATAAAAACACCAGTATAAATTCCGGAAATGTGAAGAGGCCAGGCACAGTGGCTCACACCTATAATCTGAGAACCTTGGGAGGCCAAGGTGGGAGGATTGCTTGAGGTCAGGAGTTTGAGACCAGCCTGGGCAATATAGTGAGACCCTGTCTCTACAGAAAATGAATAATATTGGCCAGGCATGGTCCTGAGCACCTGTAGTCCTAGCTAGTCCGGACTTGAGCCCAGGAGGTTGAGGCTGCAGTGAGTTACAGTCACACCACAGCACTACAGCCTAAGTGACAGCAAGACCCTGTCTCTGGAAAACAGACGTGAGGGAAAAGGGTTCACATGGGGAATAATAGATGGTTGAAGATGTTAGAACATCTATTTAGATTTCTGATTGCCAGGCTACATGAAAAGTCAAAATCCTAATTTTTTACTTGCTAAATGTTTAAAATTTGAAACATATTATGAAAAGTTAGTTTAAAGTAACTGGCAGTTAGACTCTTGATATGTGTGTGTATATATATAATCATTCATAAGCAGTATTTACAGCAGGCTTTTAAAATCAGATAGTTGTATCCTATAATGCTGTAATTATGTAGAAATGGTACAGTTGCTGGAAGTAATAATCCTGTTTTTAAAAATCAGGCGATTTTATATACATGTATCCTGTATTTTACTGGATATATTTTGTGTTTTGTAGCTGGTGCAAATCATCATAAACACAACACACCTGGAACAAGCTTGTAAATATCTTGAGGACTTTATAACTAACATTACAAATATTTCTCAAGAAACTGTTCATACTACAAGACTTTATGGACTTTCTACTTTTAAGGTATGTAAACATTTGACCAAAAGTTTTCATTTCCATCACCGTAAGCAAATGTTAAGAAATTAAAGACTGTTTTTATTACATGCAAGATCTATTATATTCTTAAAAATTAAGAATTAGAGATAATCATTGTCAACAATCAGCAGATAAATGCCATTTTCTTTTTGGCATTGTAAACATCTTATTAAAATGGAAAAAAGTATACTTATTTTCTACAGTGTATATACGGTTTGTTCATGTTTTGTTGATTTATGGTGGTGCTGAATAGGTCTATCTGAATTAATATTTCACATTTTAAAAATTAAGTTTATGTGAGTGTTTATGTCTAGAAATTTAAAATGTAAGACAAATACAGATAGACTTGTTTTCCCTTCTTGACTGGTTCTGATCTAAAGAAAAATAAATATTACATGTCATTGAAGTCCTACCTCTTTTGCAGATAGAAAGATTTCTGTTTGAATAACGTGTGGGATATACTGAGGATTAATTAATGGTTGTTTTAGGCAGAATGTAAGATTAAATAATTTCATAAGCTAGTTTATTATTTTATTGATTTGGAGTCATAGATGAGACATTGGCTTAGTCTAGTGTATATAAATCCCCTTACATTGAATATTTTGTTAAACTAATGATAAACCACATACTGATCACTTATCTGTAAAATGGGCTTACTGATTTAACCTTATAGCGCTAAGTTTCCTATTAAAAAGAATTCTCTTTAACTACTTTTGTTATATTATCAATCACCCCCTAAGATTATATTGTAATAATTTGCATTTTAAAAAATGAATGTACTTGTGTTTAAAAATAACTAATTTAATGTTAACATTTAACCGTACTTTGAATGTGTGAAGTCCAGAAACAACCCTGGGATCCTAGAATTATCTGCTTGGCCCCTAAATGTTATGCTCCTCTGGTGACTCTTGAGCTCATATAGTCATTTCAATACATAAGACACAAATACAGAATGATATCTGAATCAGCAGACTTATAAAATTAGTTATTAAAACTTAGAAGCCTAAAAAAGCAAGCATTCATTTATTCAGATACTATAGTTCAGTGATTAAATGCAGATACTCTGAAGTTAGATTGCTCTGGGACCTTGGGCAAGTTCTTTAATAGAAATGATCCCAGTTTCTTTATCTATAAAATAAGAGTAACAATACAGTACCTCATATGATTATTATGAGGATTAAAGAAGACACTTAGTACAGAGCCATTCATTGTACGTAAATCATGCTCTGACCATTCTGTTTGGACCCTGAGAATACAGAAATGTATCCCTGCCCTCAAGAAGCTCAGAGGAGGAAAAAAATAATAAAAGACACTTAAAAATATGGCGTGATAAGTATGGTAATATAGGAGGAGATGCTACAAGTTTTTAGTCACTTATTTATCCAAGGACAAATTTATTCTTAGCTTTTATGTTAGATTTTTCATAATGCCTCTACTTTCTCTTTATTGTTCTCTCTGTCCTTATATCCATATGTCATTCATAACGCTGTCAAGAAGGGATTTCTCAGGCTTAGAGTTGTAGGCATATTTAATGGTTATCATTAAATTTAATATGCTTACTCAGTACTCTCTGATTAAAACATGAATTGCGTAAGCATCTTGTATTTCTAGGGATCTTCAAGAAATTTTTCTTATCGGTCCTAAGCCAAAGAACCAAGGATACTGGAACATAATGATCTTACATTAGGGGATAATGGAAGCGTATTCCTCAAAATCTGCCTGTTGGGAAAGAATGTTTAGAAATGTTAGCTCTGGTTCGTCATTCCAGAGTGGAAACCAAAACTACCATTGCATACTCCTTGGTGGATTTCCTTGGAAATCCAGAAATGAAGTTCTACTCTATAAATAGTAGAGCATCTTTGTTTTTTGTTGTTTATTTGATTGTTTTGTTTTCATATAGAACTCAGTAAATTCTTTTCTGTTTTCTAATATGTGAACAAGAGCTGTTTTCATCTTAATATTTGAAGGTCAGGTATTTTTCAGTTCTATCTTTTGGTCTATTTCAAGAAGAATTTGTCTCGAACTGTGATAAGGGGAAGCACTTCAACAGGGAGGATTGTTTAATCAATATTCAAGTGAATTACTGCCGGGCATGGTGGCTCAAGCTGTAATCCCAGCACTTTGGGAGGCCGAGGCGGGTGGATCACGAGGTCAAGAGATCGAGACCATCCTGGTCAACATGGTGAAACCCCGTCTCTACTAAAAAAATACAAAAAATTAGCTGGGCATGGTGGCACGTGCCTGTAATCCCAGCTACTAAGGAGGCAGGAGAATTGCCTGAACCCAGGAGGCGGAGGTTGCGGTGAGCTGAGATCACGCCATTGCACTCCAGCCTGGGTAACAAGAGCGAAACTCCGTCTCAAAAAAAAATAAATAAAGTGAATTACTGAGGGACACTGGGGAATTTCCATTCATAGTGAATAGCCTGTTGCCTCTTTCACAGAGACAGTTGAAGTACAGTCTTGACTATAGAATTCAATTGGATCATTTAGCCTCTTAGCTTGATTTTTTTTTCAGTTCAGTGATCCTAGAAAACATGTTTCTGTTTGATTGCTTAATGATTCTGGAAACAAGCACCTAATGATACCTATACCTCTATTTGCTTCTTTTCCAAAAATTACACATGCACACGCAAACTGCCTGATCTTGTGTCATATATATTTACTTTAGGAAATAGTGTATATACCATCTTGTTACCTTGTTTGCTAAATCTGTAAGTGATGTAAAAGAGGTTCAATAAGTAGTTCCTGCCCTCAGGAACTACTTAAAGAAACCCTGATATATATGGTCATTTTAAGTACTAAAAAGTACCTCAATTTTTTGAAATTAACTCATACTCAAATAGAGAGCTACTTAAAGCTAATATAAGACTTCTCCTAACTGGAAACATTTGCATCAGTATAGAGGGAAAAAACGGAAATACCATTCCCTTTCTAACCTGTTTAGTAGTTCAGTTCTTTCTCTTTGGCATCAGGGATCTTTAACTTGACTCCATGGAGCTTTTTGAACCTGTTACTCTGAAGAGTTTTCTTTTGAGTCCTGGCAGTAATTCCAACTGTAAATGCCTAGAAGAAATGTATTTCTGATTCTTTTTCTAACTTGCCTTTTTTTTTTTTTTGTCTGCTAATGACTCTGTAGCAAAGCTTTTTAGGATTGTGTTTGTAGTGACAGTAGTAAATTGTCTTTAAGGGCTTGAAATTCCCTTCCTGTGGACCAAGGACATGGTACATGTCAATTTTTCCTAACTTGATCTACAGATTTAATGTATTCCCCATTAATATCCCAGCAAGTTTTTCTGTGGGTGTTGACAAAGTGATCCTTAACTTTATCTGGAGAGACGGAAGACCCAGAAGAACCAACAGAGTATTGAAGAACAAAGTTGGAGGACTGATACTACCCATCTTCAAGACTTACTATAAAGCTGTAGTAATGAATAAGATGTGGTATTGGACAAACAACAGACAAATAGATTAATGGAAAAGATTATAGGCCCCAGAAGTAGAACCACATAAATGTAGTCAACTGAATTTTGACAAAGGAGCAAAGGCAATAAAATGTAGCAAAGATAGTTTTTTCAACAAATAGTGCTGGAACAACTGGACATCCACATGCAAAAAAGTTAATCTAGACTAGACCTTACACCCTTCACAAAAACTGACTCAAAATGCATCACACATCTGTATGTAAAATGCAAAATGATAAAACTCCTAGAAGATAACATGGAAAATCAAGATGACCTTGGGTGGGGCAATGACTTTTTAGTCTTGATTGTTCCCCAAAGGAACAATCAGAAATCATTGATAAACTGAACTTCATTAAAATTTTAGATTTCTGTTCTGTGAACAGAATGAGACCTGTCAACAGAATGAGAAGACAAGCCACAGACTGGGAGAAAATATTTGCGTAAGACTTATCTGATAAAGGACTCTTGTCCAAAATATGCAAAAAACTCTTAAAACGCAACAAGAAAATGAACAATTGATTTTAAAATGGGCCGAAGACCTTAACATATACCTCAGCAAAGAAGACACAGGGATGCCAGATAAGCATATGAAAAGATATTCCATATATGTCATAAGGGAAATGCAAATTAAAACAACAATGAGATACCACTGCACACCTATTAGAGTGGCCAAAATCCAGAACAGTGACAACACCAAACGCTGACAAAGATGTGGAGCAACAGAAGCTCTTACTCATTGCTGGTGGGAATGCAAAAATGCTACTGCCTCCTTAAAAGACCATTTTGGCAGCTTCTTATAAAGTGCAACACAGTCCTACCATGTGATGCAGCAATTGTGCTTCTTGGTATTTATCTCAAGGAGTTGAAAACTTAGGTTCACCCAAAAACTTGGTATAAACATGGATGTTTATGGCAACTTTATTATAATTGCCCAAACTTGGAAGCAACCAAGATGTCCTTTAGTAGGTGAATGGATAAATAAACCCTGAGATATCTGGTCAGTGTAATATTATTAAGTACTAAAAAGAAATGAGCTATCTAGCCAGTGATTTGAAGGAAACTTAAACACATATTATAAAGTGAAAGAAGGCAATCCGAAAAGGCTACATATTGTATGATTCCAACTATGTACATTCTGGAAAAGACAAAGCTGTGGAGACAATAAAAAAGTTAATGGTTGCCAGGAGTGAGGGAGTGGTAGAGGGATAAATAGGTGAAGCACAGAGGATGTTTAGGGCAGTGAAACTACTGCCCTAAAAGTATGTAATTGTGAATACATGCATCAAAACCCATAGAATGTAAAATACCATGAGTGGATCCAGTATCTACTGTGGACTTTGGAATTTTTAGGGTATGTAGTAAATCTCTGTACTTTCTGCTCAGTTTTGCTGTTGACTACTCTAAAAAATAGTCTATTTAAATTGCCAAAAACAAAAAAAAAAGGTGAGCACACTTGTAACTATGAGGTCAAGAGATAAAGCATTACTAGCACTGTAGAAACCTTCCTCTTTCCTTTCCTTTGTCACTATCTTTTTTCCTATCAGTACTGACTTTTAATGGCACAGAGTAGTTTTGCCGGTTTTTGGGTTCTATTTAAATGGAATCATAACAGAGTGCATCTTTTTGTGTGTCTGACTTCTTTCACTCAGCATGACTTGGGGTATTTCATTTGTGTTGTTGCATGTAGCTGTAGTTTATTTATTTTGAATTCAATACGGTATTCCATGATAGAATTTACTACACCTTATTTATTAGTGTGTGAACTGTATCACTTTTGGCTACTTAGAGACTTTTTTTTTGCCTTCTTCTTGGTTGTTGACTGGATACGTGACCTCTGAGTTGTTACCATATGGGTAAAATATAATTTATATTTATTTAATTTTTAGTAGTAAAGATATAAATTCAGAAACTGGCATAAACATTTAGAACTAATAAGTTTAAAATTTTTTCATTTTAATTATAATTGTTATGTTGTTTTACATATGTAAAGTTGATTTATTGCTTTGCGAGGGCACTTGCAAAATTACTCCTTGACTGATTAATTGCATGTCAGCTTCTGATTACTTATACGCTTTTTTATTGATGGAGTGTTCCTTTGTAAGATTTCTTGTATTGTGTACGCAATTTGATTGCCATTTTAAAAAGGCAGTGTACGTGACATTTATTTCTTTTGTCATCCTTTATCACCAACTTCTCCTTTTCTGGTCTTCCCCATTGGAGAGGGCCGTATATAAAGCAGTTTCATGCTTACAGCTGATTTAATACATTTGAATGACATAAAATCCTAAAAGGTAAGTTAGAAAACAACCAAAGGCAAAAGCAGATTGTGTAACAAATATATATGGAATAGAATAAGTTAATTAGAATCCCTTGGTAAATAGAACAGAAAAGTAAATAAGGGAAATGCTACTTTGCCAAAAACACAAAAGGTAACAGAAAAAATAAAAACATTTTTTTAGTTCTGTAAACAAAAGAGGAGGGTCACAAAATGTAGAGACCTCAAGACAGGAGTGCTCAGCTTTCTGTTTTTTTGTTTTTTTTTTTAAATATCAGTAATCAGTTAATTATAGCAAATGCTACTTATAAAGAAAGCAGAAAGAGTAGGGACAGGGAGACAAATGGTTGAGGACTACTTAAAAAAGATATTTATATCAGATGATTTGCAAACCTGATGACAAAAACAACCACTTCAGGAGTGGCAGATGCTACCACAAAGCCACTAGTCATTATTTGTCAACACTTTTGAGGTACAGAAGCCCTTGAAAACTAGAAAGGTAAAAATATAGCACCTGCTTTTTAAAAAGGAAAAGGAGATAACTTAGGTAGTTGGAGAATTAGAGAATTATTTAGTTTACAGTGACCTGTGACAATCTCAGATAATCCAAAGACTGGATTTTGAATTACTCCAGTTACTGATTATAGCTCAAAATCTATATTTCCCTCTACAAGTGAGGTAGTTAGCAGGTGGCTCTATGAGAGATTTAGGTTATTCTAGGACAGGCCACTTTGATAAGGAACAAGAAATGAAATATTTTGTCTTGTCTAAAGTAAGGCTTTGATTGTGTCCCAAAAGATACTCCTGTAAACAAAGCAGTAATTCCTTTGTCTAAACTAAGTGTCATTTTTCACCTGGGAGCATATGTTAAATGATGTTTTTGAGCAAAAATGTATATGTGTGTATATATGTATGTGTAGATGTATGCACATATATGTATATACATATATACACATACACATGTGTGTGTATATATATATACACATATATATATATGTTATATATATATATATAAAACTGACTAGAATGACTGACACACACACATATACATACATACATGTATATATATATTTTGTTTTTTTGAGACAGGGTTTCGTGCTGTCATCCAGACTGAAGTGCAGTGACTTGATCATGGCTCACTGCAGCCTCGACTTCCTGGGCTCCTGATCCTCCCACCTCAGCCTTCCAAATAGCTAGGACTACAGGCCCATTTTACCACCTTGGCTGATTAAAAAAAAATTGTTTTGTAGAGACAGGGTCTTACTGTATTGCCTAGGTGGTCTCGAACTCCTGGACTCAAACAATCCTCTTGCTTCAGCCTCCCAAAGTGCTTGGATTACAAGTGTGAGCCACTGTCCAGCCCTACAATGTATCTCTGTGGTACTGTGCTAGTTGCTGAGGGGAAGGCATGGAATGATTCTTAACCACTAGGATTCTTTTAACCTAGAAGAGCAGATAACTACAGACAAATAACAACCGTATATAGTAGTAGATGAATTTAGTCCTGTAGACATGTTTGATTTGGTTTTGCAGTTTTTCTAAATGTTTTGAATTTGCATACTTTTAAATGAGATGCAAACTCTATAATCATCCTGCCTACCATAAATACCCTGCCTGCCATACTCATTCTTGTTACCTGCCTGGACCCTGAAGGCATTGAAGTATTTGTATCAATTTGGAGCATAGGTAGGATTTTAATCAGCAGAGATGAAGAGAAGGAAGAATTGGTATAAACCCATGCACAGGAGGCAGAAAGCTGAAGTTATATTCAGATGTTCAGACAGTGACCCAGAAGATGGAGTATAAAATCATATTTATTCAATTTATGTCAATAAGGATGCTTATTTTTGTTTAAAAATAATGTTTGATTTACATGTGTTTTGAATGTATATTCTGGGGAAAAATGTAATTTCTCCTAGAAGCAGTTAGTATCAGTTTCCTTTACTTAAATTTTGATCTTCAGCTCTACTTGGGCCATAGCTTTTTAACTGATACTTCACCTTGCATTATCTAATTCTCTAAGAAGTACTTTGGATTTCCCTCTGAAAATTGTTTTTGGGTGCACCCTTCGATGCCCAGCTGGTAGAGCAGAGGACTGTAGATTGGGTAATTACCTGTGAAAATTGTTTTTGATATAATAAACATAATTCTTACAGTAACCTACATTTGTGATAGAACATTTAGTATACTATTTGTGACCTACCTACTTTAGAACTATATTATTAATCCCTGATTTATAGTCCATGGTGACTGTATTTCTTTTTACAACAAACAATTTTTTTTTTTAATCATAGCTCACTGCAGCCTTGATCTCCTGGGCTCAAGTGATCCTCCCAGTTCAGCCTCCCTAGTAGCTGGGATTACAGGTGCACACCATCTTACCTGGCCAATTTTTTTAAATTTGTTTTTTGTAGAAATAGGGTCTCACCATGTTGCCCATGTAGGTCTCAAGCTCCTGGGCTCTAGTGATCCTCCTGCTTCAGACTCCCAAAGTGTTGGGATTACAGACGAGAGCCACTGTACCCAGCAGGGTAATCTTTTAGAGCAATTTCTGGAACTTTGTGATACTTCAGGTCTTCCAACTCATACACGCTTTTCATGGCTTTTAACTTTTGATTTCTTAGTTCATTGTGGAGCAGATCTTGAGCTTTGTTTTACCCAGAGTATTGATCATATGGTAATCTATGATTTGCATGTGTGTAAGGCATAATACATATCCTAAAGCCTAATACTCTTTTTTTTTTTTAAATCACAGTAATATCATATAATGAAAAAACCTGATGAAAAGTAGCCAAGTGAATTATTACTTTTTGCTAATTTAATGAGAAGCATAGCAAGCAAATCCCTCTTTTATTTTTTGGTTGATTTTAAGTACTAAATATGAAGAATATAAAGAATAAAACAACTTCTTTTGACTGACACATTGACATTTAAGATATTGAATGGAAATTATATATTTTTAAAAAAATTATAATTTCTTAATTGGCTTCTCTGTCCATTTTATTAGCACAACTTTTTCTCCATCATAATGAAATAATAGATTACATTGGTTGGTCTTACTGCTTTTTCCCTTCTGCATTAGTAGTGACATTGGATAATGAGTTGGATGCTATATGCAGTGTAACTGATATTAGAAATGTTTATGTCAAGAGCATGGATTATTGGAATTTTGTTTATTGAATTAGAGCAGGAAGAAGTTAACTAGGGAGGACACCTTTATTGTGATAGCTCTAACTTCATCTCTTGCCTAGATATTTAAGGCCCATAAAAATATAGATGTATTCCCCTTGTTCCAAATGAGCAAAATTAAAAGTAACTTTTTTCTTAAATATTCAATAAATGTTTCAATTAAGATACTTGTATTAATCAGGGTTATTAACAGAAAATTGACAAGAACTGAAGGAAAACCCAACTCAAACTTTCTTAAACAAGAAAGGAAAAATTATTGGCCAGTGACACGGAGATGTCCAGAGATAGGGGACTGCTACTCAGTAGATGTCACTGTGGACCCAGAGTCTCTCCATCTTTTAACTCTATGCAATTTTGTCATCATTGTCAGACTACTTACAGTGGCCCAGTAGCTCCCAGCAGCTCTAGGTTTTCTCAGTCTGGTAGCAAAATGACTGCCTGGTCACAGTCCCAAACCTCACATCGTCGTTGTCCTGTCATCTAAAGGAAGATAAACCATCTACCTCCACTAGCTGCTATAGAATTTTTTTGTAAGAGAATGGAAATTGCTAATTGACTTAAACTCAGCAAGACCCATCCTTGGAGCTAGATATAGGTTCAGTCCTACCCAAATGAGATATCTGTGAATGGGGGCAGGGTGATTTTCCAAAACATACTTGGCAAATTATTCCAAGAGGAGGAATGAATGATGGACAGTAAATTGTAGATGTTTACTAAAATCTTTATCCATTGCTACTTAGCTTTTATTTAAAACACACATGCTTATGCTCCACACGGTCTATGTGGAATTTGTGCATGTATATGCTTTAAAAAGATACTTAGATGGGTTCTGTTGCACACCTATGGTTGGGAACCACTGGTAGTATATTTAATTTTTACACATTGAAATATTTTTTTAAAAGTTCTCAAATTATGCTAGATACATTTCTGCCTCCAGAGGGCACTATTTCTTCAACAAATAAAGGAAGAATTAATTACTTTGTTTATAAACTGAATCTTTACCTTTTATTTAAGAGTTAGCTGATATGCTAACTGACTAGAATGTCAAGAGTTAATAATGCTTTTGACCTTCTTGTAAGGTCATAAGGATTGAGACTATTCAGGGTTCAACTCTAGAACTTCCCAAGAAGTCCTAACTAATTTCCTTAGCAATCACTAAATCACTAGTAATAATTAGTAATCATCTCTTAGGAATGTCTTACCAAATAATTCAGTGTATTCCTATGTATAGCTACAGGAAAAATTACATTGAAAGCTTTTTCTATCTTTCTATCCTTGCTCCCATTCCTTTAAAAAGAAAATGTAGTGAATCAGTTCATGCAGCTATAAAGATCAGACACATATTTTTTCTAATGATTATATTTGTCTGGATTATAAAATAAGCAGAATTCTCAGTCCTTAGAAAAGTTCTGTCAAGTGTTGACTTCAATCATATTACCGCTTGGTAGTGCTGTCTGAAAATTTTCTTTGGCATAGTACAGCTGGTGATTTCCTAACATAGATTTATTTGCTTCCCGTTACATCCCATGGAAAGCATTAATAAACTTAAAAAAAAGAAGTTAGGTACCCCTCCCCAAAAGTTTTTTTAACATCTTGAGAAATGTTTATTTTAACTTAGATATTTTATGGGAAGTGTGGAACCTGCACGTGGTGTCACCTCAGAAATAGACTAATCAATAAAGTTCTAGCGACAACAACAAAAAACAATAAATATATTTTTATGTTTTCCCTTTTCTTTTTGCTTAGTTCCTTTCAGAAGTGTTTTCTGAACCACTTTTTCACTAAACAGGATCTAGAAAGCATGTAATTATAATTACTTCATGTGATGGTGTGAATGGTTTTATCATTTTTATGATTTTCTTCCTTCACATAAAGGTAGTATTTTTTTCCCTCAAGACTTAAAACTTTCTAGATATTTGGTCTCTACTACTCCCTCAACTATTGGTTAATATTTCAGTTGTCCCATATGGGCTTTTTAAATCTAGGAGATTGTGAACTAACATCTTTATTTTAATAAAGTTCTATAAAGTAAACAAGGGAATTAAAGCTGGATTTAAATTTGGCTTTTAAAAGAATAGCCAGTTTTATATCAATCTAAAGTTTAACCAAGTACTTTAGCTCTGTAAGTTTGGAGGAGGGGAGCTTCTTGAAACTGGCTTTTAAAACCTTGTTATGCATCTCTTTCTCTTTCTGCCTATATCAGAGGCATCCCAGAAAAGCAAAAGAAATCATAAATAGTGGTCTGAGTGCAGACAGAAAATGCCCCAAAAGATAGGAGCAATCAGACTCTCAATTTTCTTTGCCCAGTGATAGAAGGGAAGCAGGTTGAGTATGAGGTGATTGTACATAGTTCTGAGGTTTAGGGTTCTTTCTCTTATCCAGCTGCTTTCTGGAATTGCTGCCTGTCTTCAGTTGTGTAGTGACCTATATTCATCTGGTTAGATTCAATAAATGTAGTGAGATAGGAACAAGGGAACTGATTACAAACACTGGGGCAAAATGCAAAATGGTAAATAAATTTTTTTATATTGCTTTGAGAAAATTGACTTACAAGTGATATCATTAAGGTGTTATAGTTTTATATGTCATAGCATTTGCCTCTAATGTTAAGGAAGTTAACATTGACTTACAAGTGATATCATTAAGGTGTTATATTATAGTTTTATATGTCATAGCATTGCCTCTAATGTTAAGGAAGTTAAAAAGAAGTATGTGTTACTGCCATGAATTATACATATTAAATATGGAACCCCTTTGCAGTGGTTAGTGTTTTACCTTTCTTTTTCTTTCTTTTTTTTTTTTCTTTTTTTTTTTAAATAGAGACAAGGTCTCTGTCACCCAGGCTGGAGTGCAGTGCTGCAATCATAGCTCACTGCAGCCTCAAACTCCCAGGCTCAAGTTATCCTCCCATCTCAGCCTCCTGAGTAGCTAGGACTATAGGCACAAGCCACCATGCCCAGCTAAATTTTTTATTTTTTGGTAGAGACAGGGTCTCATTGTGTTGCCTAGCCTGTTCTTTAATTCTTGGCCTCAAGTGATCCTCCTGCCGCAGCCTCCCAAACTGCTGGGATTATAGGCATGAACCACTGTACCCAGCCATGGTTTATATTTAAAAAATATATTCTGTGAATGTTTAATACCCATTTTTTTCCTCCCTTACATACAAAAACTACAGTAAGTCAAGCCAACTTGGGCAATTTGGAAGGCTTGGAATTCTGATATACTAGTAGTCTCCATACAGTTCTTTTTGTAAGACATTTATTGAGCATTACTAGGCATACAACACAAGTAAGTGTAAGAAAAATGATATTTTTAGCCCCTTTTGGGTGCTAAGTACTGTTAGGTACTTTGTATTAATTATAGAAGCTTGTATAATGCTCAGACAGCCCTGTGAGATGGGGATGATTCTCATTTCGTAGGTAAGAAATTAGGTTAATTTGCTTAAGATGTAAAGATAGGTAAAATAGTGGGAATCAAACACCTTTCTGTTTCCCCAAACCCCTTCTGTTTTTTTTTTTTTTCTATTAAGTAAATGGAAGTGCCAGCCCATATTCTTTATGAGCCATTTCTTCGTTATTCATTATTAGCAGGAATAGTGATTTTTAAAATGGCCGCAAATTCCTGGACACTCTTCTCATTGAGAAGTGAGGATCTATATCCCCTTCTCTTGCTCTGGGCAGACTTGTGACAGCTTTGACCCAGAAATTACAGTCAAAGTCATTTGAGACTTTAGACTTCTGAGGCTAGGAAATAAAGGCAATGTGTTACTGCCTTTATTCCAGGCATGGAGCAATGTATTACTGCCTTTATTTTATGCTTGGATCCCTGTGCTGCTATTTAAGAAGCTCAGTTACTCTTTAGCCACTTTAGCACTTTGAGGAGACACTGAAATGCTTGGCTTTGAGGTAGCCAAGCAACATGGAGAGGCTACCCATCCCCATTGCTAGACATATGAGTGAGGAAGCCTCCAGATGATTCTAACCTCCAGCTATTGAGTCTTATTGCCAGCCTTCAAGTCATTCCCAGCTGAGGTCACAGATATTGTAGTACAAAGTAATCTCCACTGTTTCCTGATCCATAGAACCTATGAGTATAATGAAATGTTTGTTATTTATTTATTTTTTTTGAGACGGAGTTTCGCTCTTGTTACCCAGGCTGGAGTGCAATGGCGCGATCTCGGCTCACCGCAACCTCCGCCTCCTGGGTTCAGGCAATTCTCCTGCCTCAGCCTCCTGAGTAGCTGGGATTACAGGCACACGCCACCATGCCCAGCTAATTTTTTGTATTTTTAGTAGAGACGGGGTTTCACCATGTTGACCAGGATGGTCTCGATCTCTTGACCTCGTGATCCACCCGCCTCGGCCTCCCACAGTGCTGGGATTACAGGCGTGAGCCACCACGCCCGGCCTAAATGTTTGTTATTTTAAGTCACTAACTCAAAAATAGTAACTGGAACAGCAACCACATAAAACACTTTTAGATTCCTATTTTTCCATATCACCAGGTAGATTTTCCTCCATGAAATCTTCTTTCTAACCAACATGATCTCTTCTTATTTGGTATACTTTTACTATACATGTTGTTAGTACTAATTTGTGCATGTTCATTCATTCATTATTGTATTTATTTTATTTTATTTTTTGAGACGGAGTCTCACTCTGTCTCCCAGGCTGGAGTGCAGAGGTGTGATCTTGGCTTACTGCAACCTCTGACTCCTGGGTTCAAGTGATTCTCATACCTCAGCCTCCTGAGTAGCTGGGATTATAGGCATGTGCCACCATGCCCAGCTAATTTTTGTATTTTTAGTAGAGACAGGGTTTCACCATATTGGCCAGGCTTGTCTCGAACTCCTGACCTCAGGTGATCTACTTGTTGCAGCCTCCTAAAGTGCTGGGATTACAAGTGTGAGCCACCGTGCCTGGTCGATTACTGTATTTTCTATCCTTATCTAGATTTTCTATCCTCAACTAGATTATAAGCTTTTTTCAAGACAGTGGTGATTTCCTTTATTCATTTAACATGTGCTCATCTACTGCTTACTATGTGCCAAGCACCGTTCTAGGTGCTAGAGATACATCAATGAAAGTAAACAGACATGAACTTCCTGCCTTCATTCCATATCCATGGGTTCCCCATCTTGGATTCAACCTATCGTGGATCAAAAATAATTGGAAAAAAAGATAGATAGCACATCTGTACTGAACTTGTACAGACTTCCTTTTCTTGTTATTATACCCTAAACAATAGTGTGGCAACTATTTACATAGCATTTACATTGTACTAGGTGATTGCTGAGTAATTAAGAGATTATTTAAAGTATACGGGAGGATGTGTGTAGATTATATGCAAATACCACACCATTTTATATAAAGGACTTCAGCATCTGCAGATTTTGGTATCTGAGGGAGATCCTGGAACCAATCTCCCCTGAAAGGATGACTGTATAAGTAACTATTTTGAATCAGAGCTTATCTTGCTACTACCGTATTTAATAGTGCTTCATTAAAGTTTCCATTAATATCATTAATTTAAATATCTGTTTTATCTAAAATAATGTTTATTTTTACTTTTTTCTGTAGTTGAGGGGAGCCACTGTTGAACTCAGTGCCTCTCCTCACTATGTCAGCTTTGTATTAGACCACCGAATGGGGAGAGAAGAAATATCTTGGAATTCTTGTTTCAATCCTACTGTGAAGCCAGGCATGCAAATAGATGTCTATCAATAGTTGGTTTTCCCTAGCCCACTATGGCAGTGAGGAGTAAGTGGTTAATGTGAAAATTGGAGAGGGAGCCAAAGAAGCGTTAAAATGTGGAAATGGTACATTTTGATTATTCACCTGAGAATAATGTGTGGTCTGCTCTTGTTGAGTGGTCTGCTCTTGCTGAGTGGAGTGTTGAATAGATGACTGTTAGGTCCAGGTGATTTATATTGTGGATTAAGTCTTCTGCTGCTTTTGCCTGCTCATATCTACTGTTGAACTCCTTTAGTGATTTTTTTTTTACTTCACTTAGTGTAATTTTTTTTTTGTCTTTTTTGAGTTGGAGTCTCAACTCAGTTGCCAGGCTGGAGTGCAGTGGCGCCATCTTGGCTCAATGCAACCTCCGCCTCCTGGATTCAAGTGATTCTCCTGCCTCAGCCTCTTGAGAAGCTCAATTACAGGCACGCACCACCTTGTCTGGCTAATGTTTTAATTTTAAGTAGAGATGTGGTTTCACCATGTTGGCCAGGCTGGTCTCAAACTCCTGACCTCAGGTAATCCACCTGCCTCAGCCTCCCAAAGTGCTGGGATTACAGGCATCATTTATTGTATTTTTAATAGTTTCTATATATATTTTCTATTTGTTGATGTTTTCTTATACTTTTCCTTTAGTTCTTTAGATATGATTTCCTTTTGTTCTTAAGTTTTTGTCCTGTAAGTTCAACATCTGAGCTTCCTCACAGACAGTTTCTATTGGTTGCGTTTTTTCCTGTGTGTGGGTCATACTTTGTTTCTTTGTATAACTTGTAATTTTTTATTTATGACTGGACATTTAAAATCATATAAGGTGGCAACTCTGGAAGTTCTCTCCTCTCCCAGGGGTTTGTTGTTTCTTTCGTTCGTTGTTTGTTTTGTGACCTTTCTGAACTAAATCTGTAAGCCTGTGTTCTTTGTCATATGTGGCCACTGAAGTCTTTGCTTGGTTAGCTTAGTGGTCAGCTAGTGTTTGGATACAGATTTCCTTAAAAGCCTGGAACCTTTAAGTCCCCTAGTCTTTGCCAAAGGGCTCTGTGTACACATTGGGGTATGCTTTAAACACTGAGATAGGAAATTAGCAAGTTTGCTTTGGCTTTTAATTTCTACTTGCACATGATACTTGTGGGCTGGAGGAGGTCCTCAAATGCTGCTGGGACCTCAATCCCAGCCAGTGTCTAGACTCTTGACACCGTCGTGAGAAGGAATTCAAGGACGAGTCAGAAAATAGTGAAAGTATGGAGACTTAATTGCAAAACAAAAAGTACACATTCAAGAAAGGGGAATGCAGGCACACTCAAGAGAGAGTCACGCACAAGGGGTTTGGGGGCTACTACCTTTAGGGGTTTTTTTAACCAAGGGATGACATATTCATGAAGATTCCTGGAAAAAGGTGGAAAATTTTTGGAACTATGGTGCCACCCATTTTTACACCAAATATGAGTGTTCCTAAAACTGTCATGGCACTGGTAGGTGTGTGATTTAGTATGCTATGAGTGTACGTTGAGACCTGGGTGAAACTTAGGTAAAATCCAGTACCATGTTAAGTCTAGTCAGTCTCAGCCAGCACGGCCTACACCCTGTTTTTCAGGGTCTTATCAGCCCTTAGCTTCTGCAGCTATTTTAAGTTTCCTTTGGCCAATCATATAAAACTGTTGCCTGGAATTTTCTTTTCTCCTGTGGCTACCTTGTATTGTTTCTGTCTCACACAGAGCCTCAAGGTCAGCCATGAATGAGAGCTTAGAGCCTTCTTAGGTCTTTCCTGAGTATGTACACAGCCCTATGTATTTAGGGGACCTTTCAGATTCCCAGGTATCTGTTAGAGCTTTTCAAAGCCACCTGTGGACATTTCATTCCCCAATTTTTCCTTTTAAGCCCTTTTGGCTAACCTGTTGTTTGTCCCGGTTGTTACCTACCATCTCAGGCATCCTCCATGTTAAACTTACTGCCTCTGTTTTTGACAACTGCCCCTGGGGAAAAGGCTTTTTGTACTAGAAAAGTCCTGATTCAGGTCAAAGAAAGACATCCTTGTAAATAGGCATGGAGTCTTCCAGGAAACCACTAGATAGGTCAAGTAATGATAATTTCCTGAGAATGTGGCTTTGAAGGAGCTGCAGCTGTGTTCTGTCCTCTTTGATGCCTGGCAGGTTGTAGGTTTCTACCAGAGTTTTAGAATGTTGTCTTTCAAGAGTACTGTGCACATTAAAATTCTACAAAGCTTATTTTCCTACCAAGATTCAGCTGTTTTTCTTGAATAAATGATGCCTGTATTTCTGCAAGTTTTGACCTAATTTTCAGAGTTCTGAAAAAGTTGATTTTGACAGTTTTTGATAGTTTTCTTTTATGGATGAGAACATGTTTGGAGATCCTCCCTCCACTAGTTTTGTTGACATCACTCCTATTGTTTCTTTCTCCTCAGAGAAATGAATTATCTCAATCTTTCTCTTCTGCCTCCACTCCTTCTTAAACTCAAAGCACTGACAGATATTCCATTTTTCCTGTGATAGTCCAGCTTAATTGCTGTCGGTGAATCAGGGGTTAGAGGTGGTCTGTGTTCTTGGCAACTCCTGTTTTTTTGCTTCTGTTTCTTCTAGGGTCCTCTTAGAGTGGTGAGAACAAGTCAGGAATTAATATCTTATAAAGTGTTCTATAACATAAAGGCAAAAAAAAGGTGATAGGTTGGAAAGGAACTAAGAAAAGATGTGATATCCAGTCAAATAAATAGAGTACTGCCAGGAAAAAAAAAAAAAAAACCCAACCGTTTTCCTGGACTTTGAATAAATGACTAAAATATTAAATCTAAGGAAAATGTAAAATAAAATCTAGAATGTTAAGAACACTTGTTTTATTATCTGTTTCTTATGTTTTGTTGTTATTTTGTCCCATGTCAGGATGCTCGACATGCAGCAGAAGGAGAAATATACACCAAACTGAATCAAAAAATTGATGAATTTGTTCAGCTTGCTGATTATGACTGGACAATGTCTGAACCAGATGGAAGAGCTAGTGGTTATTTAATGGACCTTATTAATTTTTTGAGAAGCATCTTTCAAGTGTTTACCCATTTGCCTGTAAGTATAAAAATTTTCAAAAAATTGTTTTATGTTTGCTTACTAAAGTATATTTTAGAATTTAGTTTGATGTTTACTTGTTTAAACCACCTTCCTAGAGTGCATGTTTCCTTTTCCATTATTATAAATCCATTTGGAAGGAAATATAACTTATCCAAATTGTTTGAAATTTTGATTTATTTTATTTTTAACCAAAATAACTATAACTCCCTTTCCACCAAAACCAAGGCAAAACCCTGAAACTGACAATATAGACTTAAATATAAATAATCTCTAATAAAAATAATTTTCATAGAAGTCAACATCATTAATGGCTTTTCCAGTTAGAAAGGACCAAGAAATTTCTGGCTATTTTTGAGGCAAGAGAGTAAAAGTAAAACAGGAGCATTGTTCTATCCTGGCATGTGGTCATAGTGCATCTCATTTTGGACAGCTGGTTGATGAAACATTTTTAAAAAAAATACAGCAAGGACATTTGAATATAAAGAAGGTGAAATACTGGATTCTTCAGATGAGGACTGCAAAGACTAGAAGTGGGATAAGCATACTCTTATTAGGTATATCCAGAAATAAAAAAAAGAATTAAAACATGAATGCAGTTATTGTATACAAAAAATATCGGAAGACATTTTATTAACTTTTTATCTTAAGATATAGTTGAACACAAGAATAAAGTGTTTAACCCATTTACACTGGAGGTTGCAAATTTTTTGTGTGAAAATCAGACCTTGGAGGTAACCTTGAGCAGTAGGATATAAATAACTCCTGCAACCTTAGCGTTCCAATAATGGAATGCTAGGCATAAATGGGTTAATCTGGAACCTACACAGCTGCCTCTAGCCACCCTCTCCCTGTTTGGGATGGGGAAAAAAGGGCACGTTTCTTCATCCTTTACTCTTTCCCCATCAAAGAACCGATTAGAAAAGTTGAGGGAAGGTGTTGCTTAAACAAAAAAAATTAATGGAAGACTATCTTAAAGAAATTGTTATTATGGATCTGGGCCAGAGAACTTTAGAAGCTTACCCAGGGATGATACTGTATTCCCAGCTTCTGTCTTTGAACTGAAAAAGGAAATCTATAAATATATTTAATTTTTCTATCAACTAATTTCTATAGAAGTGCTTTTTTATATACTTTATACTAAATAATTGTTAAATTAATTTGGATTCACCTTATCAGTATAAATCTCCATGCTTCCAGCCAAAAGCAGTCTTCAAGAACAAACCCATGCACATGCTTTCAGACACACCCACATGTTTTATATTTTAATATCTGTGTCATGTATTCGCTTTGACGTGATGGGTAGGAATTTTGTACATAAATGGAATAGGATTAAGAGAGATTATATGTTAGAAATGTTTGCGGTAAATGTCTCACCTTCCAAGATCACCTACTAGGCTGACGTCCTAGAGGAAATCCTGCTTTTTTGTAAGACATACTCTGGTGACTTTGAGAGAAATAGACTCCTAGTCTAACTAGATCAGCCTTCTGTCAGTATTAGTTTTAGATCAGTATTAGTTTTCTAAGATCCTGAAATTGTATACAGTATTCAACTAGATTTTTTCCTATCTATTATGACATTTTATTTATTTATTTACTTTGAGACGAAGCCTTGCTCTTGTTATCCAGTCTGGAGTGCAATGACCTGATTTAGGCTCACTGCATCCTCTGCCTCCCGGCTTCAAGCGATTCTCCTGCCTCAGCCTCTCAAGTAGCTGGGATTAAAGGTGTATGCCACCATACCCAGATAATTTTTGTATTTTAGTACAGATGGGGTTTTACCATGTTGGCCAGGCTGGTCTTGAACTCCTGACCTCTGGTGATCCACCCACCACAGCCTCCCAAAATGCTGGGATTACAGGCGTGAGCCACTCTGCCTGGCCTTTTATGACGTTTTGTATGGCTTTAGCTGAGTCTTCGTATGCCATTTTGGATTTTTATGTCATCTAACATTGATTTTTTTCTATAAAGAAAATAAATTTTTATACAATGTAGACCCATAAGTTCAACAATAAATACAAGGCATAACCATATAAAAAGAAAATAATAGTTTACACCTAAGAAAAAAGAAAAGTGGGCTGGGTGCTTTGGCTCATACCTGTAATCCCAGTAGTTCAGGAGGCCAAGGTGGGAGGACCACTTGAGCCAAGGAGTTCGAGACTAGCCTGGGCAACATGGTGAAACCCAGTCTCTACAAAAATTAACTGGACTTGATGGCATGTACCTTTCATCTTGGCTGTGGGAGACTGAGGTAGGAGGATGGCGTGAGCCCGGGAGGTGGAGGCTCCATTGAGCTGTAATCATGCTACTGTGCTCCAGCATGGGTGACAGAGTGAGACCTTATCTCAAAAAAAAAAAAGAGAGAGAGAGAGAAATGGTCCTAACAACAATATATTGTTATTCAAGGATGAACTAAAAGCGTAATTTTCAAGCAAAAATAGTAAATCATTGACTCTGATAAATTTTGGAGTCAATAGAGTGGTTTATATTATGGCTTTGTGTATTAGTTTTCTAAGATCCTGAAATTGTATTCAGTATTCAACTAGATTTTTTTAAGCAACAAGAAAAGGCGGAGGCATTAAATCTATTATTTTTCTAGATGAAGTATGGCATTACGTTAAGCTACCATTTTTATTTAAATGTTTTCAGTTGAAAATGGTTTCTTAGTTTCAGGTTATTCTTGGACCCAAATAGAGTAAAAGGCCAATTCTGGACTTCTTCAACCCTCAAAGAAGCTTCAGAAGAAGCTTATCACATTTAACCCCAAATCAGTCTGCTTAAGCAGAACACGCCATCCTACTTACAGACATGAGTTAAGTAGTGCTTCTGGTTTGGGCCCCCATGCCCTGTCTTTGGTTTTGGTAGTGTTCAGGAACATTGGAGTCCGTTAGTGTCAGTGGAAGCTGAGAAACTAAGGGCCTCTCTTTCAAGTAGTGCAAATATTGGCCAATAATGCAAAAATTTGGAGCTTTTCTGGGATAGAGGTGACTCTCTCACCCCCAACCCTGAAAGTTACCTAAGATTGAACACTTTTAGCTTAAAAGTTCCATCGTTAGCTTCACTGAGTATTTTGTTTCTGTCAGTCCCCTGCTGTTGTTACAAAAATAATCTTTTCTTTCTTTTCTCTCTCACTGTGTCTTTCTTTTCTTTTGGCAAAGTCTTGCTCTGTCACCCAGGCTGGAGTGCAGTGGCACAACCTTGGCTAACTGCAGCCTCTGCCTTGAGATTCAAGTGATTTTCCTGCTTCAGCCTCCCGAGTAGCTGGGACTACAGGTGCAGGCCATCATGCACGGCTAATCAGAATGTTTTCTTAGTCAATGATTGTCATGATGTGCAATTGCAGACCACCATTGCCCAGTGAAAAGTTCCATTTGTTCCAGAAAAGTTATGATCTAACCAGTGAAATTTTGTTCCCTGCTCACAGAATATGAGAACTGTACAAATTAATAGATCATGATGGTTTTGATGGAGCTTAGGGAAAGAATTTCGCAGATTGTGATAGCCATGGAAACCTATAGGATTTGAAAAACCACAATAACCCAAATAACATTCACTTTAAAAACCTCTTATGTCCAAGGTTAGATGAGTGAGAGAATTGATTACTCCCCTTGCTGGCCATGGTGGCTCACACCTGTAATCCCAACACTTTGGGAGGCTGAAGCAGGAGGATCACTTGAGCCCACGAGTTGGAGAACAGCCTGGACAATATAGTGAACCTTGTCTCTACGAAAAATTTAAAAAATGGCCTATTGGGAGGTTAAGGCAGGAGGATTGCTTGAGTCCAAGAGGCAGAGGCTCCAGTGAGCGAAGATCATGCCACTGCACTCCAGCCTGGACAACAAAGGGAAACCCTGTCTCAAAGAAAAGAAAAAATTCCCCTCACCTGTGTCTCTTAAGTGTTTGCCAGTGGAAGCCTACGCAGAGGATGGAAAAATTAAGAGCTTCCTTGCCTTCAGATTAAAATACCTATTCATCTGCAATTTTCTGTGTTCTGGCTGAGAAGGCGGTCTCTCTTCTGGCTATAGGAATTAACAGCAAGCTAAATAGTATTGATAGAAATAATGAATATTTTTCTATTACCCAAAATGTTATGTTTCCCTGCTAAATATATTATTTTCCTCAAAGGAATTTGCCTTTTTATTCTAATTGAATAATAAATTTTATTATTCTATTTGAATAATAAAAAGGCAAATTCCCTTGAGAAATGTTTGTCTTTTATTGTTCCTAGAGGGCTGAGTGATTAAGTGAGGATGTGCATAGGATAGGATGGGCTGTAGGGTTAGAAATACTTTATATTTGAACTTTAGATTTGTAATTTACTAGCTGTGGGATCCTGGCAACTTGCTTAATCTCTGAGCCTCATCCCTTCTGCAAAATGAGTGTAATGCATTTTTTTTCCCCGTAGGACTATCATAAGATGAATGAAAATAGTATGTAGAAAAGTTGTCTGGCAGGGTACTTGGCAGAAAGTGGGTACTATTCATAAGTGTTAGTTTGGTCTTTTATTCTCCCTTTTTCCCTTGTTACAGTTTTAAAACCCTTTATAGTATTAGTTTCATTGTATAATGAAACTTTTTTCACTTTTTTTGTTATATTTATGCCTGTGTTTTAAACTTGATATTAATTTTTGGTCTTATGCCTTTGTGTTATATAGCCATTTGAAAATGTTCTTTATTAATTGTGAAAGGCATTCATTGTAAGGCATATTTGTTTAAATCATTATTATAGCTTGAGTTGCAGTGCTTACATTTGCCAACAGTCAGGTACTACCTAATGCTAGTGAGGTCTGATTAATATAAGTATAATGTTATCTCTTAATTAGTACCCTTGGGAATCAGCAATTTTCAATATTTAAAATGTGTAAGTTACCTTTCTTTCTAATAATTTTTTTCTGACAATTAGAAAATATAGCCAAGTATAGAGAAGAAGAGAAAAATTACCTTTATCTTGTTAAAAGATCATCACCTATACTCCCAGTTACTTGGGAGGCTGAGGCAGGAGAGTGACTTGAAGCTGGGAGGCGGAGGTTGCAGTGAACTGAAATTGTGCCGTTGCACTCCAGCCTGGGCAACAGAGCAAGACTTTGTCTCAAAAAAAAAAAAAAAAAAAATCATCACTGTTAACATTTTCGCAAAGTATTCTTCAGGTTCTCTTTTTCTGTGCATTTCTGACACTGTTCTAAGGTGAATTTATAAACAAGCTTTGTTTTTTAAACAAGATTTTATATTAGCCAGAAAATTTAAACCAGAAGAATTTTAAAAAACATTAAACATTCATTCACCACTGGCATGAATATAAGTAGAATAAGTTGTTGAGCAGCTTGAACATATCTTGTTATTCTTCATGACTGCCAAATGGAACTCAGTAACGTTTTACTGTGAACTTACTGCCTAACCACCAGCACTGGTCTCTTTCTGGAAATAACATCTAACATTTTCTTCCTTTATTAATGTTAATCACATATTCATTTTCATGAAGATTGTTTATTGATTTATAGTCTAGAGGAGACATGTAAATGATAATGAGTTTTAAAAAGTTCGTCACACGTGTTTTTCACTAAACGTACCCAGTTTATCCAAATATTTATACTAACAATAGTTATCTTTTATGGTAGAAGTAAATAGAAGATCTGGAATGATCAATTTGTTCATATTTCTTCCTTTCTAGAAACTGTCCATTGTTTTGTCTTTAATGTAATCTTCTTTGCTTAATTTTGCTACTACTCTGGGATTATTAAATTAGTAAGTAAATTCTGGTTCTATTTGAATTTTAAATATGAAAACATTTATTCCCAGAAAGATCTTTTCCTTTGCTTTCAAATATGCTTAACTCCTAATTTTCTGCATTAATGGAAGTGGTATGATGGACAATTTAAAAAATAGACACGATCTTTTGTAATAATATGAATTTACCGTTGACATATGGTTCTCTGATTACTTGGTAATTTGGGTATTTTTTCAAGAAAATCACTATCTTGTTACAGGCATATCTCACATCAGAGATTAGATGCCTAAAAAGCTATCCATTGAAAGAACATCTATTAACAGGAGTATTCCTCTGAATATCTTTTACTCTAAGATTAGAAATGCCTTCCTACCAATAGTAAATGGCCTCAAGATCATGATGGGAAATATATATCTCAAGAGCCAATTGCGCACACTTCTTTCCAACTGTGCATTCAGTGGCCTCACATTGGTAGCCACGTAGGAGTGGTTAGACCATTTAAAAAAAAAAAAGGTACAAATTAAGGCTTTTTCCCCAGAGAATCATTGTTACACATTTACTAGCACAGCACTAAATAAAGCATGACTTTTAAAATCATGCTGTCAAAGAAAAATTGTGTATTTTTTATTAACTCAAGAAATCAAAACAGTATATGCTCAATAATAAGATTAAAAATGTTATAGTAGAAACTGTTTTCAAGATGGGGAAATGTACAAGTGTTACTTGATTTAAAAATTCAGTATCTGCTTCTGCATCTGTCCCTTTTAAGGTAATTCTCTTTTCAGGTATTTGCTTGTGAAGAATTTTTTCCCTTGGTTTAATTGTTTGCTTTGGGCTGTGGTGTTTTACTGATAGGCCAATTTAGTATCCTTTGTAAATTCTTTTTGCTTAGAGCCACAGTCTCTTTTCCCACTAAATGTATCTGATGTCACTACATATTTGCATTTTTAGTTTCCCTTAATGATCTTAGAACAAAATACTCTTCCTTTAATTGAGAAACAAATATATGTTCAAGAAGAAATAAAGATACATTACTTGGATATAAAATCATTCTCTCCTTAATAATTTTTTTCTAAGAATTCAGCACGATTTTGAAATTTTGAGATTTGGGTTTTAGGCCTGATTCTTCCAGTTAACCACCATTTTGAAAGCAGACGCATTAACCTCTGGATTAATTTGCCAATGTCTACTTTATTGCATACAGCTAAAAGTAAAGGTTGTTCTATTTTAACTTGCTTTCATTCTGGTTAATATACGTAAATAGTGTGATAAGTAGCCCAGAAGAGTTTGGAATGGAAAATAGAACCTCTCCTCTTCCTTTCCCCACCTCCATTCCCAGTCTTCCAGACTGCCATTTTTCACCATTTGGATTTATTTCTTCTGGTGGTTATCTTAATTAAAAAAAAAAAAAACAGAATATCTAGTGATCCTATGAAATATAAAGTACACAGAACAACCTCTCTTTTCCCTTTTTTAAACTATTGATTTTACATTTTAAAATTTCTTCTGAAAAAAAAAATTTTTTTTCTTCTGTTCCTTTCTTCTTCTTCTTCTTCTTTTTCTTTCTTGAGACAGCATTTACTCTGTTGTCCAGGCTATATGTAATGCATTGGCGTGAGGGATCTTGGCTCACTACAACCTCCTCCCTCCGGATTCAAATTATTCTTGTGTCCCAGCTTCCAGAGTAGCTGGAATTACAGGCATGTGCCACCATGCTCTGCTGATTTTTTTATTTTTAGTAGAGACAGGGTTTCGCTGTGTTGTCCAGGCTGGTCTTGAGCTCCTGGCCTCAAGTGATCCACCTGCATTGGCCTCTCAAAGTGAGAGGATTACAGGCACAAGCCACTGCACCCAGCTTCTTTCTTTATATAAAATAATTATAATGGGCTTCTGGTTCTTTCTACTCTAATCAGTATCTTAATTCCCTTCTATTTAAAATAAAGGAGTTAGCCACCCTCTCCTTTGCTCCATCAGTTCTTCCATCTATTCTCTTCTGATAGCAGTACTATTATTTTTATCTTTATTCGGGTTGTTAGTATTTACATTCTGTTTGACAACCACAATCAGATCTGTCCTTTCCCTTAGGCTGGCTTTCCAAGCTAAACACCAGTAAATAGTTCTGGTGTTTGTTATGATTATGTCAGTATTGTTCCCTTTACACAAAGCATAGTATGCTTGGATTTTTTGTTTTCCTTTCATTTTTGGTTCCAGTATCCAAGTTCTGGGCATTTGAAGGAGAATAATTCTAACATCATGGTCAAATAGATTTTTTAAATTAGATTCCATTATTTAATGAAATTATACACATTTGCATTGGCTTAATATTTAAAACAATTTTTTTGCTTTTTGATAAGTGAGTATTGTACCTTCGTCATATTGAGTGTTCTAATTTTCTTTATTTCAGTTGTGTGAAAATGTCTTCTTTCCAGGAGGCATATCTTTAAGAGGTCTTTGTCCATAACCTGTACCAGTTGCTGTCTAGAATTGGGGCATAGCTATTGTCCTGGGACTTTCCTTCTTTGCTCTCCTGTGTTAGGAACTGTTTCTTAGATCCCATGCTTCTTTGTTGTTGTTGTTGTTGTTGTTGTTTAAATACTTTACCAGTTGGTTTTGTGGAATTCCCACAAAACTTCTTCAGAACTTAAGTAACTTTCCCACAAAAGGGAAGTATACTATTTAAGTCCTTGCATGTTAGAAAACGTCTTCTTCTGTCTTCATGCTTGCTTGATTGATATTTGGCTGGTTATATAATTATAGGTTGATGAGCTTTTTCTCTGATGACTTTCATTGCATTTCTCATTGTCTTCTGGCATCCAGGTTTTAATGTCTGTTTCAAAATTTGAATTCTGCAGCCTGAGCAACATGGTGAAACCCTGTCTCTACAAAAAATACAAAAAGTCAGCTGGGTGTGGTGGCGCACACGTGTAGTCCCAGCTGCTTGGGAGCTGAAGGTGGGAGGATTGCTTGAGCCCAGGAAATCTAGGCTGCAGTAAGCCATGATTGTATCACTGCGTTCCAGCTTGGGCAACAGAGCCAAACCCTGTCTGAGAAAAAAAAAAAAAAATTGAATTCTAAGAAGCATCATAAGAACATGTTACCACCTTCTCCTTCTTTTTCCTTTTGCCCCATCCCCCTCTGCTCTCCTATCCTCCCCTTTACTTCTTCCTATACCAGGGGCCTCAGCTCTCTCCAAAATATTCTTTCATTAGGGAAATTGCCTGTGCTCTCTGGCTCTCTGCCCCTCTGGGTGGGGGATGATTGGTATAATTGTTTCAGAAATCTTCAGTTATTTTCCCTGTTTTCCATCCTGGTTCTCATTATGCTCTTTCATACCTGCAACTCTGGACTTCTAATGCACAGCTGACTCCCAGCTCTAATGTACGACTTCTCTGTTAGCATATAATGGGCAGTGGTTTTCTTTTCTGTGTTTCATCTGCTTTCTGTCTTGCAGAAAGCACTCCTTGATGAATTCCCACATACACCTTCATTTTTTTGCTGTTAAAAGCATTTTATTCTTTTTTGCAATTCCATACTTTTTATTTTACTTGTATCTCAGGATGGATGGGAAGCAGACACATTAACTTCTGAACAACTTGCTTTCTTCTCCTAGAAGTAAAATGATTGGATTAGATCATCTCTGAAGTCCCTGTGTATAGTATTGTATGTTTCTAAGCATGATTCTTTCAGACAGATGTAAAGTTTCAGTCCAAATGTGGATTTATTTATTCAGACACCTCATGTCCTCTTTTAGCTCTGCACTTTTCTGCCTTTTATTTTTTGGTTCACACTTTTTTCTAAGTATATGGGTTCAGATGGCCTTTTACGTGATTGAAAACTACAAAGGAAAAAGCTAATAGTCAACAGTACAAGAGTGGCTTTAATAACCCTTTATTTTATGTGACAGTAGAAAGAATTGAAAAAGCAGCTTTTAAATTATGGCATATGCAGCTTTGAATACATTTATGTGTTTTCCCTATCAAATGAAAATGTAACCATATATTGTGTGTGCGTGTGTGTGTGTATCCTCAAAATTGTTTTCTTATTTGAATGTTAATTTTTAAAAATTTACAATGGCATTGAATAATGTTGATCTGATTTATTGAATCTAATTTATATAAAATGATATATTGTGAAGTATGATACTTTCATTATCACATCCTATGACATACATGGTAGATGTTGAATGTTGTAACTGACTTTGACTAGGTTACTAAATTTTATGTGAATTTCATCTTGACTTTGTGGCCTTTATATTTCCTAAGACATCTTTATATACACTTGGAAAGATTATGGAAAATATAGTTGAATAAAATAACTATGATGGTGGGATAATTTTACTAATGCAAACAAAATTGATTTGAAGTTAATCTAGAAAAAAGTTTGTGTTTATTTAGGGTCTAGTCCAGTCTTCCAGAAGAGTTCTTTGGCTAACACAACTGCTGTCCCACTATTTTCTAGGGTTAATTAGGTTGACCAGCCTGCCTAGTGAGTATCTGCTTCCTCCATTTCTGCTTGTGGCTGCTTCTTTACTCATTGTGTATTTGGTGAATAGGGCAGTGGGGGACCTTCAGTCTAGGCGATACTGAAGTTCAACTTCCACTAATACATAAATTCCGAGTTTCATTGACCTAATGTGATAAAGTTAAATCCATGTGTCTGGGTAAATAGCTTCTAAAAAAAAAAGTGCTTAAATACCATATATTTTATTACTAAAATTTGAAAAGTAAATTAGGTAATTAAAAAAATTAAATAGTACTTTAAGGGTATTTTAATTAATTATTATTATTTTACAAAATTAATGTTTAATGAATCCTTAATATTTTTGAGGAAGAAACCAGTGCTTTATAATAAGTACAGAACTACAGCAGAGGCATATATGTATTTAAATGGAGACGAGTGACTTAGTTTTTACTTTGGCTTGCAACTCACTCCTTAGGGGAGACAAAACATTTGAGTAATTTATATTAAGCTATTTTAGCAGATAATGTGAAGATGTGGACTTATCCTAAACATCTTCAGAATCATATATTCTCTGTAATTTTGTCAGTTGTGAAGAAACTGGCATTTCTTTCTGCATTAAAATCATCTGTGGAAGAGCTTCTTGTTAAATATTTATAGTGCTTGGCCGTAGACCTAACTGAACTAAAATCTGAAACTTAACAAGCTGAATTTTTTGCTTAATGTTTGAGAATCACTGCTTTATAGCACAGAACCTTGTCAAAGAACTGATGTGTTCTAAATTTGCTTATTCAGTAGAGATAACTGCTAAAGCTCTTGGTATTTTAATTCTGACTAGACAACTTGATGAGAGAGACAAAAGTTTGAAGGAGGATTTGTCTGATTAATGTGGATGTAAAAACTCATGCATAAATCTTCAAAATAAAAAATGATGGTCACATTTATGTGATAAATGAATGCCTCTAAATTAGCAGCACACACAGAATGAACTTGCTTGTTTTAGAGTATATTTCCTTTTGCTACTTTAAACACTGATTCTGCTGTTATTAGAATACATTTTCCTTTTTTATTTGATTGCCTTGCTGACTTCCTTCTCAGACTAACAACAATGATCACGCAGCCATGTCGGTAAGTAGATATATACTAAAGCTAGCATGTAAATTAGAAATAATGAACTTCCTGCAGGCTTATTTTTCTCTGCTTAGGTATTTAAATTAAAGGCTAATTACTTTGGCAGCATCCTTGATGTATTTTTAGTTCCATGGAAACCTAAATTTGAAGGTAATATTAGTTGTTTGTGAAGCAATCAAGATTCTCTGGGATTAGATTGTGAAAGCACTGGACTCACCTCAAATACATCTTAATATTAAGATGCATTTGGAAACTTCTCTGTGGTCTTTCCTCATCTATAAAATGAGGCCTATGGCAACATATACCCTACAGATTTTTGTGAGGTTGAGTGAAATAGTATACCTAAAATGTTTAGAAAAGTGCTTGGCATATAATAAATACTAGAAAAATATTAGTTGTTATTGTTACTTGTATCAAAGGTGGTTTGTGCTTTTCCTGTATGTTTTTTCTCTACAACCTGATCCCAAACTGTGCTTGTAGATATCTAACCCAGTGTATGATGCAGTATGATTCATGACCCAGTGCAGATATTTCTTTCTCACCCCAGCCCAGTATTGCTCTTCTGAATTGCCTTAGCGCTTAACTTTTTTGATGGCTTTATCATATTTTGCTTTTTTTCCCATATTTGTTTTTCTTTTTCACCTTGTGAGCTCTTGACAGAATAAGAACTAGCAAGTATTCTTTGAATGTATAAATATTGAAAATTCTTCTTAGGGAAAAACAAAATCTTATCTAGCATTTGAAATGTAAATGTTCCTAACATATATCCTCTCCTTTCTGTTCTTATTATTGTTACTGAAATTCCTTTTACTCTTTTAAAATCCTATCCCAGGTATTCTGTCAACTAGAAATAGTATTTACTGCAACCCCATTCCCACAATCTAAGGCTTGGCCTAGTGAACATTACTTGTTCAGTACACCCTTATCATTCAGGATGAGTATACATCAAAACTTTGAAAAATCCCCAGATTTGACAATACTGCTATGTCATATAATTACTTTCAGAAAATGCTATAAAATGCAATTGACTCTGGAGATAATTTATGTTAACTAACAGAAGAAAGCAAAGACGTGTTGAGTTAGGAAGGTTGAATCTTTGTTTTTGTGTGTTTTCCTTTAAGTTCCAGGGTACATGTGCAGGATGTGCAGGTTTGTTACATAGATAAACATGTGCCATGGTGCTTTATTGCCCCTATCAACCCGTCACCTAGGTGTGAATCCCAGCATGTATTAGCTCTTTATCCCAATGCTCTCCCTCCCCAACCCCAGGGAGGTTGAGACTTTGACTGCACTCAGTCTCTTGAGTTATTTTTCCCCAACTTAAACCCATTTGACAGAACATGTTTTTCTTTTTCTTTTTATTTTTTGTAATTTACATATATATATAATTGCATTTTAGGTTCTGGGGTACATATAAAGAACATGTAGGATTGTTGCATAGGTACATTCATGGCAATGTTGTTTGCTACCTCCTCCATCCGCATCACCTTTATCTGGCATTTCTCCCTATGTTATCCCTCCCCAACTCCCTACCCCTTACTGTCCCTCCCGTAGTCCTGCCCCCCACAGACCTCAGTGTGTGCTGCTCCTCTCCCTGTGTCCATGTGTTCTCATTGTTCAACACCTGCCTATGAGTAAGAACATGCGGTGTTTGATTTTCAGTTCTTGTGTCAGTTTGCTGAGAAGGATGGTTTCCAGATTCATCCATGTCCCTACAAAGGATATGAACTCATCGTTTTTTATGTCTGCATGGTATTCCATGGTATATATTTGCCACATTTTCCCTGTCCAGTCTATCATCGGTGGGCATTTGGGTTGGTTCCAAGTCTTTGCTATTGTAAACAGTGCTGCATTGAACATACATGTGCATGTGTCCTTAAAATAGAATGATTTATAATCCTTTGGATATATACCCAGTAATGGGATTGCTGGGTCAAATGGAATTTCTATTTCTAGGCCCTTGAGGAATCGCCACACTGTCTTCCACAATTGTTGAACTAATTTATACTCCCACCAACAGTGTAAAAGTAGAACATATTTTTTAAATGTGTGCCTCAGTAAATGAAGTTCTACTTGTACTAGACTCTACGAGTCATTATCAAAAATTGAAACCTAAATTCATCAGTGATAAAGGCCTACTTTGTGCTGTCTGTGTATGGCTGTTAATAATAATCTGCCACCTACATGTATTAAGAGGGAGCCAGTTGGCTTGAATGACATTTGTCCAGTTTACTAATGATTATATGTAAACTACTTCTGTTGTCTAACCTGTCAGTGATTCTGGCAATTTCTTTCTTTTTCTTGAGACAGAGTCTTGCTCTTGTTGCCCAGGCTGGAGTGCAGTGGTGCAGTCTTGGTGCAGTGCACTCACTGCAGCTGCCCTCCAGGATTCACGTGATTCTCCTGCCTCAGCCTCCCAAGTATCTGGGATTACAGATGCCCTCCCCCACGCCCGGCTAATTTTTGTATTTTTAGTAGAGTTGGGGTTTTACCACGTTGGTCAGGCTGGTCTCAAACTCCTGACCTCAGGTGATCCACCCACCTCAGCCTCCCAAAGTGCTGGGATTACAGGCGTGACCCACTGTGCCCGGGCTGATTTTGGCAACTTTTTTTTTTTAGACTATGTCTCCCTCCGTCCCTCTGTTGCCAGGCTGGAGTGCAGTGGTGTGATTTTGGCTCACGGCAGCCTCTGACTCCCTGGTTCAAGCGATTTTCCTGCCTCAGCCTCCTGAGTAGCTGAGACTACAGGCATGCACTACCATGTGCAGCTAATTTTTGTATTTTTAGTAGAGACGAGGTTTCACCGTATTGGCCAGGATAGTCTTGATCTCTTGACCTTGTAATCCACCCGTCTCAGCCTCCCAAAGTGCTGGGATTACAGGTGTGAGCCACTGTGCCCGGCCTGCTTCAGTTTTTTATTCTTAATTCTGTGGCTTGTCTGTACCACTTGGAGTCACTATGGGAAAAATTCAAGCTCATCTTTAATTTCTCTTGCTTTTCTTAGTGAGAAGAGTTATAGGGCTTTAATGTTTTATCACTTCACTATTTAAATATACGCCTAGCTGCCCAATTTGCTTTTTTTTTTTTTGTATGAGATAGTAGCAATTTGCTTTCTCAAGTAAATTTAGCTTCCACACAACACAAAGTAACTTCCTCTTGCTGCTATTCTGGGCAAAAGTACATGCAACATTTACTATTTTACTCCTGTTAAATTTCTAATATATCCAGGAACCTGGAAGCAGAAGCATTTCTTCAAAACCTTGACCTCTCTGGGCTTTTATTGCTGTACTGGTCCTTGCATTCTCTTTCTGCCTATTAAAGTTAGGGTGAGTTTGGCAATATCATAGGATTGCCATGTCAGAAGCAGTGATACTTGTAGAAAGCTAAAAATGTGGAAAACTACATGTCTTCTAAGGCCATGCTCAAAAGATTGTTTAAAAAACAAAAAAGACTACCAAAGTTTGATGAGCCCTATGATTGGGATGGGGGAAGTTTTGAGGGAAATAAAAATATTCCATATATTATGCAGTCCTGAAATTTTCCCAGTTCAGGAAAACATTTTTTCAACTTTAGGTGATCATGTGTGCACTTACTCTCTCTCTCTTTCCCTCCCTCCCTCCCGCCCACTCTCTCTCTCTCTCTCTCTCTCTCTCTCTCTCTCTCTCGCTCTCTCTCTCTCTCTCTGTTTGTGTGTGTGCGTCTTAAGAGTAGACATTTCTGTTACTGTCTCATACCCTTATGATTGGTCATTGTTGGAAGAACAGCCTGAGAGGGGAGAATGGGAATTTATAGTTGACTGTGGGATTGTGGTTAACCGATGTCTCCCAATTCATTCTTTCAGGGCTGGAAGTAGTTAGAGATGGAAGTAGTTAGAGAGTATAAGAGGAATGTAGAGTGATAAGAGGTATTTGGGGGAATGTTGGCGGTGTTAAAATGAATATATTTTGATAGATCTATGAATTTTAGAGCATAACTTCAAAAATTTGTCTTCAAGGTAGTATTAATGTTATTTAAACTTACTAAGGGAATTCATCTTGATATTTAAACCTTTATAACTTACCTATACTATGATATTGGGAATCAGACATTTCAGTGTTATATACAGTGTTGAGCCAGAAAATGAATTAAAACTGATCTTATTAGGTAGAGAAATTCTTGTGCATTTGTGAAATAATCTTGGGGAAATTTTCATATTCTATACTAATGTTTTAGGTATCTTTCTCCTGATTTCATAACAGTATTTACATTTGAGCAAGATGTTTCATATAGTAAAACTCTAGATTAGTGGTTCTTATATAAAATAGAAGTAAGAAAAACAGATTTCTTGATTTAAAATACCTGGTTTTCAACTATACCTCTTTTTAAATATTTTAATTAACTTTTTAATTTCTAATTTTAGTGTTTCTATCTGATGAAATACCTCATTCTTTCAGTATGTGTATTTTTAAATACTATAAATTGTAGCTCTTTAGGAGACTGACCAATTCATTAAAATACTTCCCTTCTTTTGCCTCTGA
Organism: Cebus imitator; assembly: GCF_001604975.1. Classification (NCBI taxonomy): domain Eukaryota; kingdom Metazoa; phylum Chordata; class Mammalia; order Primates; family Cebidae; genus Cebus; species Cebus imitator. The sequence goes on along the minus strand of NW_016107553.1, from coordinate 1,426,867 downwards.
AAAAGACTATTTCATAGTCTCATAACTGAAATTTATGTAGCAAATTATGATAGAGTTTGTATAAAATGACAATATTTTACTGCTTTAATTTGGATAACTTTAAAAAGCCATGCAGAATCAGAATTAATAAAGTCACTCATCAGTGTTAGGTTTAATATTCCAGTTGACCATGATTTTATTTCAGTTTCCTTTTTTCTTTGTCTGACAAGAGTTAGCCTTTTTAAACAAAACCTTTTATCAATGTAAAGAATAATATGATGCCCAATATATTTGAGTATGTATATTTCTTTTTACTAAGTGAAAAAGTAGTTTATTGTACAAAGTTAAGCTTTTGTGGGAATATAAGTAAAGAAGAGTGGGCTGTCCTGGGATCATTAAGGAAGAGTAGACCAGTACGCAAAGAATGTGATTTCATGAGCACATTTTAACATTAAATGTACTTGACAGAATGAAAGCAGCATCGGAAAGTGCTTTCAAATAATTACTGTTGAAATCAAACCTTTTTGAAATAAGAAAATGGTGAGACAGAAATGAAAACTTCAAATGAAAATTTAAATGGACCAAATTAGTTTTTAAGTGTTGTACATTTCTCTTACAATTAGAGTAGATCTATGAAAACATTACTTTGAAAACAAACCAGCTTCGAGCCATAATCTAATAAACTATGTTGTTTTTACCTTATTATTTTATGATATTTCACAGGAAACAGAGTATCTTTAGCCTAATCTATGATAGTAAATTATTTTGGAAATTTGTCTTGACATACAAACAGATGTGTTTTCTTAACTCCTTTTAAACTGAGGGTTGGTGGTTTGTGGTTTATTGTTAACTGTGATTGGCATTAAAAGCCTTATTTCACAGCTTGCAGTGAGGGACTATTGGGTAAAGAGTAGCTGTGTTCCACAAACTAAATTCAAAAAGTGTCAATCAAGGTCTCACATAGGTTACTTAGAGAATGAGTTTTCTTACTGATTTCACCAAATGTTGCCTCACGCTGTCTTTGATTGGCACAGCCTGGCAGGGAGGATGGATGAATCTGTCACCGGCTGGTTAATTGTGTTGCTGGTCTCAGTCTGACATCAGGTCTTTGACTCTTAAGTGGCTCAATACAAAACAAATTAGCAGATTGTAGTCATATTTCTCATTCTATATGCTTTGACTTTGTTGAATGCAGTCCATAAATCATATTGACTGACACACAAGTAAATGATGAAAGCTGTTTTTGAGACATGAATCTAGAAAGCAGCACTGTGAAGGTGCCATGGAAGGATGCATATGGTTGACCCTTTGGGAATTTCCTAGGAGCCAAATGTCTCTTTACCACAATTGTTCTTAGAAGAAAAGCTTTTCAGCAATGCAAAAAGGATCTAATATGTCAGCAGATTCTCTTTTACAAGTTCCTTTGAAATATAAGAAGTTTGTCTAAGGGTTTTCTCTCTTTGCAAGTTGTTTTTCAGCAAAATGTTAGATCAGTGTAAAAAAAGTAGTTACCTTTAAAAGCTTAGCAGGTGTTTTTACTTACTTACTGAACTTTGTTAAGAGAAGGAAAATGTTGGTAATAGTTGCAGTTAATTTTTCAGATGAGGGCAGGAGAAGTGTTGAGATGCTTGAAATTTATTAAATGTGCCGTGTTTTCTCAGTCACTTCACTTATTTTGGCTTTTCTTGTTATAATGTTAAACACTAGAGCATCTCTAATGCAAAGGGCTAGTTTTTAAAAGATAATTGTATAAGTACTCAGATTATTATTCTTGAAAATGATATATTATTAAAGGCATCAATAATAATAATAATAGTGTTCAGAAGATTATACCAGTGTGCCAATGGCTATAGACATTAGAAATAAATTATCAAATATATTTTTGGGTATGTAAATTTTTGGAATATTACAATTTTCTGTCTAAAAATATGTAGTAGATGAAGTTTTAAGAATAATTGTATACATTTTGTGGTTACAAAGTAGACATTTAAATGTATAATCTTATGGAATATAACTTTAAAAAATTTTAAAGAGCGTGAAACTTTGATTTTATGAACTTAAATTTTGAGCTATTTATTTCACCTGAAGATTTATAAAATATTGTATAAATATTTTAATCTTCTATCTTTGAGAACAATAAGCCTGTATTTAATATGCCTAATCAAATAAAATTCAATGTTAGGATTTTAGTGTTACATATGGTATTTAAAGAGCTAAATTTGTGTGTGTGTGTGTGTGTGTGTGTGTGTGTATGTGTTTTCATGACTTATTTCCACAAGGTTTGTGGAATAGTCTGTGTCTACTCTTGTTTTCAGCTCCAGTGCTATTGCTGTCTAATCATTTGTAGCACCTGAACCCGTGTTAAATTTTAAAGGTTTCCGTAAGGCAATGCCACTTACATTGTACAGCGTGTTTGCTTATGAAATGAATTTAATAGTAATTTTCTATCAATTTATTAATCAGCTTTTGTAGTTAGTACATGATAGTGGCAGCATGCATAGGACATGGAGCTGATTTGATGGAGAAGCACATTAAACTAAAATGCACTAGTTGTTCCATTAGGTCAAAATGACATTTCCATTAAGTATTCTGAAGCCTATCACATTGTAATTAAATGACATGCCATTGATTTCTCCTTTCTCTGCTTCCCCACTTCTCATTCTTATTGATATTATTCTGCTTGGGGAATGGAGCTGCATGTCTCCCAGACTAATTCCTCTTGGGTTTGGGGGATCTTGAAGCATGCTGGGTTTTGCATTGTTTTTTACATTCCTTTTTGGCAGTTCATCAGTATCTGTCAAATATATTGTTTGCATCGGCTTTTATCTCTAAAGTTTTTGATTGAGAAATTGACATTCCATTTCAGATATGCAGTTTTTCACTGTGCATAGTGTCTAAATGCTAAAAACTCATTCAAAAAGTTGTTTCTAGTCTGACTTTTAATGTGTGATTTGAAGAACAAATGTTGCAATAAACATCTTGAACATGTACTTAACGTTCTTTATTACCTTTCTAACAAATCAACCCTATGTAAGATGTTTTTGTACTAATATATTGTAACATTTCTGTTTGGGAGATTTTTTTGTCATGATTTTATAGCTTTCTGGCCTTTGAGATAAGTAGGAAACAAATATAATTATCAAATATCACTGGGTAAATATTTGTTAATGCAAATGAGGTAAAACATGGCATATCTTCCAAAAGTAGTTATTTCTAACTATATTCATAGACCTTGAAATCCTATCATTGTAGTCAATCCGTCACCAATTCACGTAGTTGTCAGTTGGAGGTAGCCATCCTAGGAGCAGTATTACATGGGAGAACTTTACCTGAAAGAGTTTTTATAATATTTTAAACTTCTAGTTGAAATGCAAAGCTTTTTAAAAAAATAATTTATACTGGCCGGGCGCGGTGGCTCAAGCCTGTAATCCCAGCACTTTGGGAGGCCGAGGCGGGTGGATCACGAGGTCAAGAGATCGAGACCATCCTGGTCAACATGGTGAAACCCCGTCTCTACTAAAAATACAAAAAATTAGCTGGGCATGGTGGTGCGTGCCTGTAATCCCAGCTACTCAGGAGGTTGAGGCAGGAGAATTGCCTGAACCCAGGAGGTGGAGGTTGCGGTGAGCCGAGATCGCGCCATTGCACTCCAGCCTGGGTAACAAGAGCGAAACTCCGTCTCAAAAAAAAAAAAATAATAATAATAATAATTTATACTAAAAGTGATGTAGTTTTGTGAGTCAACTGTGTAATGTAGAGGCTAAACATTTAAAAAGGTCATTTTTTTTAAAAGAAAACAGTTCAATTTAGGCTATCAGTGAAAGTTCATATAGAGTTTTAGGAGATTATTTTAGTAGGAAATATTTTTAATGATTATATTATACTGAAAGAAAACCACAGGCATTTAACTACATACTTCCAACTTACCAGGTGATTTAGAAACTGAATTTCTAAAGCTAAATGCACATCTGTAGATAATCTTGAAGTCATATTGGTAGGCCAACCTTTTTTTTTCTGCCAGTGAGAAGCAATGCTATAGACTAATGTTCTAATTAGAAGTAAAGTCTTATGATTCAAAGTATATTTTGAATTTTAGCTGTAATTTAAATAGTAATAGTAGCAAATTATACTGCTAACTTCCTTTATTCTGACTTGGTTAATTATGTAAAGGAGAGCTTAAGGAGCATTATATGGATAAAATGTTCTGTCAGTATGACTTAATGTCATAAATGTCATATTTTAATATGCATTTTAAAGGGCTTACAGTATTTCAAGAGATCTGAAATAATAGTTTTTAACTGATATTTTAATTTTCCTTAGTGCAATTAGAGCTTTAATGGAATTTATATCCTGAGAAAGCCAAGTAAACTAAGAATCTTAATGTTAATTCCTATGATATAAAAGCATAACCACTCAGAATACAGAAACAGGAAGACCAGCAATCACTATTGTACCAAGCAAAAGCAACAAAAAGAATGCCAGGTGTATGGTTTTTCTGATCCTTTATGATGTATTTCTATGTTTGTTTATTTGTTTGATTTTTGGTTTGATTGTTTTAAACAGGGGAAAGTTGCCCAGACAGCTTGCATGTCAGCCTGCCAGCATCTGTCGACATCCTTAATGCAGATGCTACTGGACAGTGAGTTAAAACAAATAAGCATGGGAGCTGTTCAGCAGTTTAACTTAGATGTCATACAGTGTGAATGTAAGTACTATATTGGTTTATTCTCATGCATTACTAGGAATTTATATTTATGAAAAAAGTTGTATCAGCAGGATAGTTCAGAAAGGAGGAAGAAGGCCTGGTTCAGCTAAACTTTTAGCAATCTTAGGAGTACGGCTAACTTCCTTTCAGGAAGATAAAAATATTTCTGATTCACATTTAGGGACTCTAGAGAGAGGCACTGAAGTGGCATTCTAGATTGGGATATTTAAAAAGATGATTCACTTTCCCCATTATTCCTTTGTTGGTCATTCTTGCCGTTTTCTAGGACTCTCCTAATGTTTGTCATAAATGAATGAAATGATTCTGTCATTCTTACCTGCCCTGTAAGTAACTTTTTAGATACTTGCAAGAAGAATAACCTTAGGACTTTGCATTCCAAATGAAACTTATGAATTTTTGTTTCTCTTTTCCATAGATTTCTCAAGCTTTAGTGTTTTCATCATTTTTCACTTCATTTTGTTTAGCTAACAAGGTTAGCAGACTCTGTAATCTAATGTTGACATTAGTCAGTCAGCTTCAAATGGATATGCTATTTGGTTATTAGCCTTGTTATATGTGCTTTTGGATATGGGTTTTATCAACCCTCAAATTATAATTCTTCAAGTACAAGACATGAGTATATGTGAGCAGTTTTCAAGCAGTGCTTTCAAATAAGTGGTACACTGATTAAACAATGCAAATCCCTGGTTGACAATTCTAAGTGGTACACTGATTAAACAACGAAAATCCCTGATTGACAATTCTATCAGGCACCACAGCTGATGAATTGAAAATCAGTGGGGCATAGGAAGGATTATAAAATATTTGTCTGGGGAAAAATTTGCAATAATGTATTCTTTGTGAAAGAAAAAATTAAATGTCAGCAGTTTGTAACTGAAGCAGAAATGACTCATTTTTTTCAACAGATATCAAATATTTGTGTGCCCACTGTGTATAAGGCATTGTATTAGGAAAAACATTATTAATATTATAGAAAATAATTAGGTAGGCTCTTTGGACAAGATCAGTTATCTGTTGTGCGCCTGCACACACACTCCAAAGTTTCTAAAAACCTACCCATTTGTTAAAAAAAAGAAATGCTTATTTAGAAAGCAAAAGAAAGATGGTTTTTCCCTAGGGAAGAGAAAGATTTTCTTTTCCTAGAAAGCATTTTTTATTTTCTCCAGTTAGAAAACCTTTATTACATTTCTTTCTCAAAGCTATCATTTGAAAAATAAGTATGTATGTATGCATGTTTTATGTTTTTGAGACAGAGTCTCACTCTCACCCAGGCTGGAGTGCAGGCACAGTCTCGGCTCACTGCAACCTCTGCCTTCCGGGTTCAAGCATTTCTTGTGCCTCAGCCTCCCTAGTACCTGGGACTACAGGTGCATGCCACCATGCCCAGCTAATTTTTGTATTTTTAGTAGAGATGGGCTTTTGCTATGTTGGCCAGGATGGTCTCAGACTCCTGGCCACAAGTGATCTGCCCATCTCAATACCTTGAAACTGATTTCTTAAGTTTCTTTAAAAGTTGTTCTTATGAGATCATTCCAATATGACATTGTCTGTATAAATATCTTACATAAATATTGCTCAAGACATTTGGTGTTATAGTAGTCTCTCTTATCCACAGTTTTGCTTTCTGCAGTTTTTGTTACCCGCTGTATAGTACAATAAGACATTTGGTGTGAGAAAGATATTCGTATAACTTTCATTACAGTATATTGTCATGTATGTTCTATTTTATTATTTTTGTTGTTAATCTCTTATTGTGCCTAATTTTTTTTTTTTTTTTTTTGAGACAGAGTCTCGCTTTGTCTCCCAGTCTGGAGTGCAGTGGCACAATCTTGGCTCACTGCAACTTCCACCTCCTGTGTTCCCCAATTCTCCTGCCTCAGCCTCCTAAGTAGCTGAGATTGCAGGCACTTGCCACCATGCCTGTCTGACTTTTTGCATTTTTGGTAGAGATGGGGTTTTGCCATGTTGGCTGGGCCCTGTGCCTAATTTTTAAATTAAGCTTTATCGTAGGTATTTATGTATGTATATATGTGAAAAAAACACAATTAATATTGGATTTATTACTCTCTGCAGTTTCAGGCATTGATTGAGGATCTTGGAACATACCCCCATGGGTAGGGGTAGGAGGGGATTACTGTATTACATCTTTAGTATGGCTTCAAAATAACTAGATGATTGAGATACCTTTGTTGGCATTTGATGTGTTTTCTAAATTAAATTTATTGCTCAAAGATGGAAATTACTGCTTGATTAGACAAGTTCAGTTGTCTAAATCTTCTCTCTATTCTCTTACCTCTCTATGAAGGGCTAGCCTATTGATACTGAGAGAAAGGCCTAAACACCCTGGAATCTTTGCCTCACTATCCTGACATATGATAGTTTTCATTTTCAGGTACTCCTTTGGGCAGAGTTACTAGAGGCTCCTTTTAAAACTCTGATGTTTTCTTGAAGAGTTAATCTCTTGGAAAAGACCAAGGAAGGTATGAGCTATACCTCAGTTAAGGAAGCCTGGGGTCATTTGCAAGAGGGATAAATCCTAGCTTGATGGGGGCCAAAGTTCTGGCACTGTGGATATGGAAACAGAGAGACCAGGACTCCAAAGACAAACCATAGAAGACAACTCAGGTTCCTTTAAGATTTTGCCTATTGTTGGCTCTGCTTCTTAATACTTATATATTACCTTAATCATTACTTCTTAACCCAGTATCATGCATTTAGTACTCATGGGACCAAAAAAAATTGATTAAAATTTTTCATGTTTATTTCACTATCTCTGGTGTTCTCTTTTCCAAAAGACATCTTTTTACTTAAGTAGCATAGCATGGATAAAGAAGTTATCCATACTCTTTCTGGTATAAAAGAACCATCCACCCCTCAACTTCTGACTTTCAGTGATTGATACATAAATCATTTAAAAAATGAAACATAGCTTTCTCTAATAAGTATGTTAAAATAATTTAAAAAATAAGTTTCATCTCAAGTATTTTTGTTTGTTTAAATCTGGAAGAAAGTAGTTTTTAAAAAATACAAAGCTGGCCAGGTGCTGTGGCTCACACCTGTAATCCCAGCACTTTGGGAGGCTAAGGTGGGCGGATTATGAGGTCAAGAGATTGAGACCATCCTGGCCAACATGGTGAAACCCCGTTTCTACTAAAAATGTAAAAATTATCTGGGTGTGGTGGCGCACACCGGTAGTCCCAGCTACTTGGGAGGCTGAGGCAGAAGAATCGCTTGAACCGGGGAGGCAGAGGTTGCAGTGAGCCGAGATTGCGCCACTGCACTCCAGCCTGGTGACAGAGCGAGACTCTGTCTCAAAAAAAAAAAAAATTACAAAGCTTATTATCAGTATTAATGTAGTATGTATGCTTTCTGGTTATTGGGGCAGGGAAAGGAGAAAAAAGGGAGACAAGAAGAATCTGGGTAGGTAGTGGGAAGGCTAGAACACCTGGTAAGTTTGTGAGAACAAGAGTTCTGGATACCATGGGAATGAAATGGAATATGAAGAAGAAGATAGGCAGGTAGTTCAGGTGAGGAATACTAGAAGCTAAAAGATCACTGAGTTTCTTCACACACCTGGTAACAACATAGACATGCTCACACATTCCTCCACCTTGAAATCTTTTCTATAAAAAACCTGCCAAATAATTGTCCAGCCATTGCTTGAACATCCAATTTGGAAGATTAACTACTCTTCAGAAAATACATTTCCATACAATACATCACTCTGTCAGTCTCTTACACTGAACTGAAATCACTTTCTAAATTTCCTCTAATAGACCTAGTTCTACCTTAGGGTTAGCGTCATCACCAGTCTATATTGTGTTTTTGTGCAAATTAGAAAAGATGTTCTCAGTAAAAGGAAAAAGCCCTCTAGAGTTGCCCCTTTTATCTGAATTAGAGAAAGTTTACTGTTTTCCCATCTGGACTTGGCCCCTACCAAGGCACACAGCTTACCAAATAAAACGTAAGCCGGATTTAGCTTTCCCCTTCCCATTGTTCTCCTTAGTTGGACACCTGTGGATAGCAAGCAGCCTGACAACTATATCTGAAGTTTGGCTTAGGGTCACACAGGAAAAAAACAAATCCTTATCCACAAGCCAATTACATGAAAACTGCTCTTACATTTCTCCAAATCTTCTGAAAGCCAGACATCAATAGTTCCTTATTCTTATTCTTCTTATGTGATATAGTTGTAGATCCAGAAATCTTCTTTGAACTGGTTTAGCTATCTTCTCTTTCATATCTGATATTCCAGATTAAATACAGAGATACCTAGGGGTACAGAACAAGTATAATTATGTAGCTTTGTTATCAAATACATTGTTTCAAATTCTATAATTCATTAATAAAGCCCAAACTGTTAAACCTTTTTCAGTAGCTAGTATATATTTCCAAATCACTGAAGCTACAGGATTCTATAATCTCTGTGTATTCCCACCTCCCCTGCTTTTTTGTGTGTGTGTGTGTGTGATTACTAAGCTCTGTTTTTCTTATCCTATATCTGTATGGTTGGTTTTGTTTTAGGATTTTAAGATTATCCCTAATAAATTTTGAGATGTGTTCTATAACTAGCCTATTGAGATCTTTCAATATCAAAAGTTAATATCTGTGGATTTGTAGTCATTCTTTCTACATATTTGACAAAATCATTAGCAAAATATTGAACAAAACCTGTTATTCAGGTCCTTAGATACAGAACATCAATATCCTGAGATACAGTACATCATCAAAAGTACAGTACGTGGTCCCCAAATGAGCAGCAATATCATCACCTGGGAAATTGTTAGAAATGCAAATTCTTGGGTTCCACCTGCTAAATTGGGAACTCTGGGGATGGGGCACAGCAGTTTGCTTGAGTAGGCTCTCCAGTTGATTCTGTTGCATGGTAAAGTTTGAGAATCATGGTATTAGTTGGACCTCTCCTTCATATCTATTTAGATCAATTATTCAGAATTTTACAGGCATCTTAAGATTTCTCAGCCAGTTGCTAATCCCCCATTGAATCTAACTCATAGTTTGGCATTTTGCTCCATGTTGTCAGCAATTTTTGTCAGAAGCCTTGCTAGCATAAAGAGTTAATAATGACAATTCAATTTTCCTTAGAGCAGTCTAACGACCCTTTCAAAGAAGAAAATGACATTACTCAGATTCGTCATAAATCCGTATTGACTCACAGTGATAACTTTCTCCTCAAAACTCTCAGAAATCTTTACTTAATAGCCTGTGATTGGTTCTGAAGATTAACGTAAAATCCCACTAGTCTGTGTTATGCTTGCAAGAGATCCATAGCCCATGGAAGTCCGGTAGCAGGGATCAGGAACTCAGACTGGAAATCATGAGCCACCATAGATGCTGGGCAACTCAGAAAAGGTGCTTAAACCATAAAATTTAAGCAATAGGAAGTGAGTTTCAGTTACAAGATTGAAATGTAAGCATCAACAATGACCTTTTTTCTGTGCTAGATTTTCATTTTATTTGATTTAATCAGAATGCAAAAATGTTTATTTTCCCATTCTTGTTACTCTGTAAAAAAACATCATATGTGTATTTCCTGGCCCTCAAAATGTCAATCTGCAGGTAGAATCAAATAGCACACCTAGATCTAGTGGGCGAGGTGGAAAGCTGGAAGGAATTTAGTTGCTGACAAACTATTCTATACCATCATTCAGCCATATGCTTTTTGTTTTTGTTTATTTATTTTTCTGATGATGAAGAAGAATTACCACTGACCCATTTGTGTGCTCACTTGTTTGAAACAATATGTTGGTGCTCTTTTTTTTTTGATATTCTATGTGACAAGTGACACACATACCTGTGAGGTAAATAAGCTTGAGATAAATTTCAGTCTGTAATTATGAAACAGAACTTTTCCCTATGTTAAGTCAACTTCTCTATAAGAAGTTTCATTTGTGCAAATGTTTAATGAGAACCTATTATATGTTTAATGAGAACCTATTACATGCTTGTTATATACTAGGAAATCAAAGATAAATCAAACTTCAAAGATTTCATAGTCTGGCCAGGTAGGAGACAGATACATAACTGTAATAGAGCATAATTATTTATAGAATATGTATTATGTGTAGAGAGGGAGCAATTAATTCTGTATGCCACAGGATTGAGACAATTGACAATAACGGAAATAAAATTTGAGCTGGTTCTTAAGGGATGGATAAGATTTCACCAAAAGCAGGGAGGGGTATTCTGAATAGAGGGAATGATATAGGCAAAAGCACTGTGATGAGAGAATGTTTAGGCAATCTTCAAATAATCATTTGTGGATAGACTACAAAATGGAGCTTTTTAATTAGGACCATGACACAATGACATCTATATCATAAAATGTTAACTCTAGTGCCATATGGAAACTTGTACTGGAATGAGGGAGAGACTGAAATCAGGAAGACCTATTAAAAGACTGTTGAACTTGTTCATGTGAACTATGAAAAGAGCTTAACCTAGGCCAGTGGGAATGAAGAGTATGGATTTCAGACATTTTGGAGGAGAGAATACATAAAAAGAGTGAATGAGTAAAGGTACAATTTGATATGATTTAACCATCCAGGATAGATAGTTTAATTAAATTCAATATAGAAGATTTGAAATTGCAGGTAACTTACAGAGTGCTATGCTCATAATAAAAGGTCTACAGATATTTATTTATTGAATACATGAACAAAGTAACAAATCAGGAACTCTCTGTAATCAACACTGGTTTCTTTTAGAGTTCTACCTTTGTTGTCAGAAAATTAAGACCAGCTGACATTGCTGTATTTCAACTCAAGACCATTTAACTCCTTGATCTAAACAAAACTGATCATTATTTCTTTCATAAAAATTCTTCACATATTTCATGACTGAAGAATGACCTTTTATCTGTTCTGAGCCAAGCAGTTATTTTTTTAAAATGTTTCCTTGTAGGATATTTTCACCGCCCTTTTTAAAATTTTCTTTGGATCTTTTTCTATTTTTCTACATTTTTAACCTTTACTTGGATGCAATGTCTAAGTTCAGGAATATAGAATTATATGAACTTTTATAAAAATTTTTTAGTGCTTTCAGATTAGTCTTAAGATGGTCTGAGCACATGACAGGAAGTTGAGACCTTGGTTCCAGTCCTGGCACTGCCTCTAATTTGAGCAATTTGACTTGGACAAACCATTCAACCATCAAGAGGCCTAAATTTTTACTATAATATATGGAATTTAGAATTGATAATTTTTTCAAGATAATTAAGATTATCTTAGATAATCTTAGATTCAAAGATTCAAAGGCAGTAAAATGTTAAGACATTGAAGAATGTGGGGCTTTGAAGTCATATATTAATTATTTCTTCTTATCTCTTATATCCATGGCATTGAGGGGATACAGTGGTAAGCAACACAGAAAAGGTCTATACCCTCTTGGAGTTTAAGTCCAGTGGGGAAACATTCATTAAATAACTTCACTAATAAATATGACTATAAATTGTTAATCTTTGTAAAAGTATATGGTATGAGAATACTAGGTAGGATCTATGTATGAATGTAGAGTTAACTTTTGGTTAATTTGACCATAATCATAATACTAGTATAACTGCATGTTTGGAGACAGGAAGATACCCAGGAATACATACTTGGGAATTGCAAAAATAGCTCTCTCTGAAGGCTACACTGAACCTTTAATCTTAGTATAAATTTTGTATAAGTTCAAGATAAATGTCGCCTTATTTGGAGGAGCATTTGCCAAGGTATGAGAATGATGTTCTAAATCAGTATATGTTCTTTGTTTTATATTTATTAAATACTTATCATATATTGGGTTCCGTTATAGCGAAC
>NW_016107553.1:1364462-1414210 GCF_001604975.1 Cebus imitator | reverse complement strand
GCAACCTCTGCCTCCTGGGTTCAGGCAATTCTCCTGCCTCAGCCTCCTGAGTAGCTGGGATTATAGGCACGCACCACCATGCCCAGCTAATTTTTTGTAGTTTTAGTAGAGTCGGGGTTTCACCGTGTTGAGCAGGATGGTCTCGATCTCTTGACCTCGTGATCCACCCGCCTCGGCCTCCCAAAGTGCTGGGATTACAAGCGTGAGCCACCGCGCCCGGCCTTCTAAACAAGTTCTTATAAAGATGTCTCAGAAATTCTTCATATCACTAACCAAGTACAGACTATTTCCAAAGCATCTGGCAATCAGAAAGATCCTCTTCTATATTTGAAGTATCCAGAGTAGGTCTAGAATATACTTTTTTATTCATTCTACCCAAATATCTAAATTAGGTGATCAGCTCCTAAGAGTTTAACATCTAAAACCTGAAGGTGGCCGGGCACGGTGGCTCACGCCTGTAATGCCAGCACTTTGGGAGGCCGAGGCGGGTGAATCACAAGGTGAAGAGATCGAGACCATCCTGGTCAACATGGTGAAACCCCGTCTCTACTAAAACTACAAAAAATTAGCTGGGTATGGTGGCGCGTGCCTGTAATCCCAGCTACTCAGGAGGCTGAGGCAGGAGAATTGCCTGAACCTAGGAGGCGGAGGTTGCGGTGAGCCGAGATCGCGCCATTGCACTCCAGCCTGGGTAACAAGAGTGAAACTCTGTCTCAAAAAAAAAAACCTGAATATGTTGGAAAAGGCATTGGAATAACCCCAGATTAGAGAGTGCTGACACCTATTTCAGTGGTGAGTTATTGAGGAGTAGGTAAGTTTATAAATGTGAAAGCCTTGGTGTTTCTTCATTTTTGGATAAAAACTTAACCTGCTGGGCACAGTGGCTCATACCTGTAATCCCAACATTTTGGGAGGCCAAGACTGGAGAATCACTTGAGCCCAGGGGTTTGAGAACCAGACTGGACAAAATAAGGAGACTTCATCTCTGCAAAAAATAAAAAATTAGCCAGACGTGGTGGTGCACACATGTAATTCCAGCTACTCAGGAGGCAGAGGTGGGAGGATTGCTTGAGCCTGGAAGTAGAAGGTCAAGGCTGCAGTGAGCCATGATCATGCCACTGTACTCCAGCCTGGGTAACAGAGGGAGACCCTGTCTCAAAAACAAAACAAAGCAAAAGAAGAAATCTTAACCACCTCCCTCCAAAAAAATAGAAGAAGAAGGCTGTTTAGAGTTTTTTAGCCACCATGACCTTTAATTCTAGCCTTGACAAAGGCCTGTGCCTCATAATAAAAGTATTAAGGCAAAATCATTTAGATGGTAAGAGGAGAATATTTCAGTGCTTTTTAAAAAAGTGGGCTGGATGCTGTTACACCGTTTGGATACCTGATTTGTCTCTGGTTTGGATACCTGAATTTGATACCTAAGATGTCTGATTGAGGATACTTTGCCCAGGTTTAATTCCAAGAAATGGACTACTTTATATAAAAATGAGGCGATGAAGGTAGAGCAACAGTTGGTCCTAGAGATTTGCATTCCTCTCTTGCGGAATAAGAAATCTAAAAGCCAAGAATCCTGTCTCTCCTGATTCCCAGGCATTAAGTTCTTCACCACCAGAAAAACCACTAGATGGTGCTCTTAGTCATTCCTTCTAATGACACATCTGGTCCACATGGGATACTTTGCCTAGTAAAGTTTGTTAAACAAAACCTGAGTTCTTACTAGCTACTTTCGTCTTCAGATCTAAATATAAATGGAGTTACAAGAAATATCTTCAGATAGAATGAATATTGGCATTCATATTCAGCCATTTATTTAGTTACAGAATTACTCCATTTTATATGTACCTGTGTGGTCTTCTGCAAGCAAGGTCTTGAAGCTTTAGCCTAGTCTCCTTACCCTGCCTTTCAATCTTTGGTCAAGCTCTTGGTGTATTCACTCTTAGGACTCCATGGGCCCTTTTTCTTCCTCCTCCCTTACCTCCTGACAGTTCTACCTACCCTGTATGGATGTCTTCTAGATTTACATTATAAACAATCTACATTCTCTACCTTATGGTAAAGATAACTGTCTGCCTAGAATAAAATTTTTCAAGGACATCTGAGCTTAATTCCTTCTGAGTTTAATTTCAGAGTAGGTTTTATATTTTCCAGTTGGGATAAATACTTAGGCCTGACATCTTGGCAATCTTCCTTCTCCCCTTGTACCAAACCCTTTACATTTTGTCTAGATCCTGAGGGGAAGAGCATGTTTTCCTACTTAAATTTTTTTTTTTGTTATATATACAAATAACTCATGTTTTGCCTGCAGATATTCTTTGTTCTCTTAAAACTTCATAGATTGCCAATTTGGAAGATACTTTTGTTATAATCACAGCTTAGACTGCATTCATTATTTTTTGTTTCCACTTTCATGTAAAGTGATTCAAACTAGTCTTCCAAGTTAGGCTGATCTAGCAGAGTTTTACTCTGTTGTTATACATTTTCAATAATATCAGACACCTCGTTCCCTAATCTTTACTTAGAGTATTTGAAAACTTGGAATCAGGCCGGGTGCAGTGGCTCACACCTGTAATCCCAGCACTTTGGGAGACCGAGGTGGGCAAATCACCTGAGGTCAGGAGTTTGAGACCAGTCTGGCCAACATGGTGAAACCCTGTCTCTACTAAAACTACAAAATTAGTGGGGCCTGGTGGCACATGCCTGTAATCCCAGCTACTCGGGAGACTGAGGCAGGAGAATCGCTTGAATCTGGGAGGTGGAGGTTGCAGTTAGCCAAGATCATGCCATTGTACTCCAGCCTGCACAACAGAGCAAGACTCATCTCAAAAGAAAACACAAAACTTGAAATAATTTATTATTATTGCACAAAATAAGAGAAAATGAATATGCTGAAGTTGTTTACTAAAAAGAAAATAGTCAAATTGGAGGCATTAAGAGAAAAAAACAAAGATTTGGAATCTCTTGAAGAAAACTTTATAAAGTCTGGAAATGATTTTTATATATCTTACTGGGAAACCAGGATTAATGTGTGTTTTTAAAAATACCCTTAAAGGCATGGCTAAATAACAAAAACAAAGTCACCATAATAGGGGGGACGTGGGCGTTATTGTTTTTAAACTTTTAAAGATAGTCCAAGGGCGCCAGGCACAGTGGGTCATGCCTGTAATCCCAGCACTGTAGGAGGCTGAGGCGGGCGGATCACAAGGTCAAGAGATCGAGACCATCCTGGCCAACATGATGATACCCTGTATCTACTAAAAGTACAAAAAATTAGCTGGGCATGGTGGCACATGCCTGTAGTCCCAGCTACTCAGGAGGCTGAGGCAGGAGGATCACTTGAACCTGGGAGGCAGAGGTTGCAGTGAGCCGAGATCGCATCACTGCACTCCGGCCTGGCAAAAGAGCAAGACTCTGTCTCAAAAAAAAAAAAAAAAGAAGATGGTCCAAAGGAGGAGAATTAGCAGTCCCCAAAATATGACAAATTATATACAAAATGAGAATCTGGATGGGCCAAAAAATAATTTGACGACAGTACTTCAAAAGATTTCAAAAGTTAGTCATCAATTCTTTAAAAATTTAAAAGATTGAAATTGACCCCATGAATTATTGGGACCATAGACAATATTAGCAGAAATGATTCGTATTACTATGTATTCATTCAATACACATTTATTGACTATTGCCTATGTGGTAGGCATGGTGTATGTAACTAATTCCCAGAAGAGTCTTATTTAGTGGAAGGGCTCATGATTTGTTTTTGTTGAAGAAAGTATTAGGAGTATTCTCACCCACCCTTAATTACTTTTTTATAAATTTAGTTTGATATAAATGCACCAAATGTGCATAGTTATGTTCTTGATTTGCACTGTCCAATAAATACATATGGATAGTAAATTTAAATTAAGTAAGCTGGAGGCAGTGCCTCACACCTGTAATCTCAGCACTTCAGCACTTTGAAAGACCAAGGCGGGAGGATCACTTGAGGCCAGGAGTTTGAGATTGGCCTAGGCAACATAGTCCCCCTGTCTCTACAAAAAATAAAAAAATTAGGCAGGCATGGTGGCACCTGTAGTCCCAGCTACTCAGGAGGCTGAGATGGGATGATTGCTTGAGCCCAGGAGGTTGAGGGAGGGTGCAGTGAGTTGTGATGGCACCATAGCACTCCTGTCTGAGTGACAGAATGAGACCCTGTCTCAAAATTAACTAAAATAAGGAAAACCCAAAATTCTGTCTAGTATGGATATTACATTTCATTATTGCAGAATGTTTTATTGGACAGCATCATTCTAAATCTAATCAATAAGCTAGATAATACATCAATATCCAATACTGGATGGCATCCCCTTAGAATTTACTTATTTATGGTTTGTTCAGTTTCTCTTCACTCATTTAAGAAATTTTCATTGAATAATCATTATGAGTCAGGCATTGTGCTAAGTGATAAGAATGTAGAAGTGAAAGTACTGTCCCTACTTTCAGGGAGTTCATGGTTTGGTGGGAAGACCCAGGCAGATAAACAGTTACAGAGTGAGTGCTGAAGTTAGGCTGTGCAGAGGAAGTCGCAGTGAGAACACAGAAGAGGGACATAACCCAACTTGCAGGGATAATAGAAGTCTTCCCAAGGAAGATGATGATTGAAGGATAAATAAGAGTTTACCCAGATGGAAAATAAGAAGAGGAAGGATGCTCTAGGCAGAGGGATCAAAGCATGTTGGAAAGAGAGTGGTTTATGCACAGAAGTACGGGTAGTTTCTTGTGCTATAGAAATTACGGTGCCCCTGCGGAAATGATGAGATGAGGCTGGCAGATGGACAAAGACTAGATTGCAAAGGACCTTAGCTTTGTTTTATTTTGAGATGATGGGGAACTATTGAAAGATGTTAAGCTGTGAAGTGGCACAAATCACACCTACGTAAATCCTGCTGGAAGAAGTGGATGAAGAGGTTGCACCAGAAGCAGTGAGATCAGATAGGGGTGTGTTTAAGTAACCCAAGCAAGAAACGATGATAGTTTGTACTAAGGTAGAAACAAATTAACACTCGAGATATTTTGGTAAGTATAAACAACAGGATTGACTGCATTTGAGTTTTGAAGAAATAAAGGGATAAATACGAAGCTATATCATTACAAATGTCCTCTGTGCCAGACGATTATCAGGTCACAAAATTGCCTTACACCCCTTAAACAAATTTGAGAAAAAGCCCTGACTGTTATAATCTAGTGAATTTCACTTCCATATTGGTTAGATTCTTATGAGAGATATGATAAAAGATGAGAGACTGAATACTTAGTCAGATTCCGGATTAATGGAGTAAATGCCATGAAACCTGAATTTGTTATCTGACCCTGAGGAAGTCACTTCCCTTTTAATTTTTCTACCCTATAAATGAAGGACTCAGCTGGGCGAAGTGGCTCACACCTGTAATCCCAGCATTTTTGGAGGCCGAGGCAGGTGGATCACTTGAAGACAGAAGTTTGAGACCAGCCTGGCCAACATGGTGAAACACTGTCTCTACTAAAAATACAAAAATTAGCCAAGTGTGGTGGCACATGTTTGTAATCCCAGCTACTTGGGAGGCTGAGGCATGAGAATTGCTTGAACCTGGGAGGAGGAGGTTGCAGTGAACCAAGATTGCGTCACTGCACTCCAGCCTGGGCGACAGAGCAAGGCTCCATCTAAAACACACACACACAGACACACACAATGAAGGACGTGGCAACTTTTAAACTGAGTCTTTAGGGGACTGTTGGGCATGTTTCAAAAGGGTTGTCTCTTTCAGTTGCAAGATTTTATGATCCATCACCTGCATGCCCTAGTTACTAAAATAAGTTATTGTAATGCTCAGAGCAGATGGTTTGTGAGAAAGTGCTTAGTAAACTTTAATATATACATTTATGATACCATTAATTTTGACACTGAGCTCTTTGGTTTACTGCCAAGCCATTGGAGCTTAAACTATAGTATCTTAAACAGGAACCTAGGGAGAAGAAAAATTATTTTAAGATTATTTTTAATGTAGGAAAATCTGAGTGATTAAGTAGATAATAACTATATGTCTAATTGAAATTGGGTTTGTTTTTGTGCCTGATAAAATGAGTCTCCTTGCATCATAGAAAGTCTTTATTTATGAGTGTATGTGTGTCTGTCCACGGTGATGGTGGAAGCTAAGGTAGCATTTACAGCCTGCCTTGGTTAAGAACCACTAGGGATTTATGCTAAACTATTACAGACAGTAGCCTAAGACTGTGGCCAAAAAAAGGCCAATAAAATGCTGGATGGTCTTAAGTTGTTTTTTTTTTTTTTAATACAAGACCTCGCTTTGTTACCCAGGCTGTTGTGCAGTGGTACGATCGTGGCTCACTGCAGCCTCAACCTCCTGGGCTCAAGTGATCCTCCTGCCTCAGCCTCCCTAATAGGTGGAACTGCTACGGGTGCATGCCACCATGCCTGGCTAATTTTAAATTCTTTTTATAGAGATGGGGTCTTGCTATGTTGCCCAGGCTGGTCTTAAACTCCTGGCTTCAAGCAGTCCTGCAGCTTTGGCCTCCCAAAATGCTAGGGTTATAGTCACGAGCCACCATGCCCAGCCAAGAAAAATACTGTTTTAAGTTAGAAAACACCTTTACTTTTAACACCTTTTATGATTATAATATAAAAGGCTAACATAAAATAATATATTTTTTAGTGTAATATAAAAGGTGTTATAATTTTGCTTATGATTTTTCAATTAAAATGTAATGGTACTAGAGAAAGACAACTCAGTTACTTAGGGCATAGTAGAGGGTAATGGCGATACCACTGTATGAAAGCATACCACTTTTCATTGTATTAAAAAAGTGATATGAATAAATTGTACTAAATATTGAAGAGTGTGGCTAGATTTGGTCACTACATCTTGGTTTTCTAGAAAGAAGGGGTCTGAGAATGGTGAATTTAGTCACTTATCTGATGACCATAACTACTTAGTACCTAGCAGAGAACCAAGAATAAAGGGGGAAAAGTGGCACATCTCTGAGTAACCAAAAGGTTACTCATTCTCAAAAGGTACATATGCTCAAATGTATGTATATAAAACCTATTAACCTTACTAGTAGGAAAGGCCCTTGCCTAGGTTGTATTTACTGTTACTTTAGACACAATTCTAGTAATTGATTAGCTGGCTTACCTGCTCAAGAAGAATAAAGATAACATTAATAAGAGAGATGAGGGAGAAAGCAGGGAATAAGAATTCATGTTAAAACTACCAGGGAGAAGGCAGGAAAATTAGAAAAGCTAGACACAAGAACTCAAATAGCACAGCTTTTTAATAGAAAAACAACAACAAAAAAGCCCCTGGGAATTTTACTTTATAGAAAAAAATGTATTCTTAATGGTGATCCAGAGAATTATGTACATTTTAGAATTTTGTAAAAAATGCTTAAGATTAAAAAAATTTCTGATACTCAAAGCAAAGATTATACAACAGCAACAGAAACTTATTTTGAACTTCCCATTCCCCAGAGATGCCAGATAAATTACACTGTGCAAGTTTTCTATATTTATTGTTTTTAATTGTTGATTTTGAGCCTTTCTAAACTGTATTTCACACAGAATACACTAGACTTAAGAACTACTTTTGTTATTCCGAGAATTATATAGGCTGAAATTTTAAATAGCTTACAAAATTCTGGCTCAGATAAATTCACAAATAAAACATCTATAATGTTCTCTAAGAAAATTAAAATATCCAGCCCTTTGGGAGGCCAAGACCGGGGTATTGCTTGAGGCCAGGAGTTCGAGCCCGGCCTGTGCCATGTAGCAACATCCTCCCTATCTCTACCACCAAAAGAATAAAACAATTAGCTAAGTGGGGAGGTGCATGCCTATAGTCCTAGTTACTTGGGAGGCTGATTGCTTGAGCCCAGGAGTTTGAGGTTGCAATGAGTTATAATCATGCCACTGCAGCCTGGGTGACCGATTGAGACCCATCTCTTAAAAAGAAAGAGAGAGAGAGAGAGAGAGAGAGAGAGAGAGAGAGAGAGAGAGAGGGGGGGGGAGGGAGGGAGGGAGGGAGGAAGGAAGGAAGGAAGGAAAGAAGAAAGAAATAAAGAAGAAAGAAGAAAGAAAGCAAGCAAGAAAGAAAAAGAAAATTAGAATATTATTTGGGTGGGAAAATGATTACAGGCATTCTTATCAGAGAAGCTTGCATGTAAAATGACAGGGTCTTTTTTATGAGCCAAGTCTTTTAAGTCTTTAAAATAACTAATATTGCAATTGTCTTTAGTTTAATTAAATAAGCTATGTTGGTAGTATTAAGAATGTTAAGCCACAAACGATTATTGAAGGAATCTGGAAATTTTTTAAATTCTTGTTGATATTTTAGTTGAGGCGTGAATCCTTTATAAAAAAAATTATTAAAAACATGAACAGACATTCCTTCATCATCCTGATTTTTCTGCTTAGAACATTTTACCTATTGTCTGCATGTAAAGTTGACTTCTTACCTTGGTGTCTGCCTTTTATTGCTATAGCTAGAGGTGGCATTTTTTACTAGCACGTATTCTGTAACAAAGCAAATGTTTCAAAATATGTTGACAGCCACGGAATTGGTATCATTTTAAATGCTTCTACAATCATTCACATGAACTAAAAAGAGTGAGAAAACTTAACTTGATTGAAGCATGCTACTACTCTTAAATTTTATGTAAGATAACTCTTCTAAATTTATTGTGATTAAGGATTACAGTGATTAAATGGCAGATTAGAAATCTAAAATTATTAAAATACTTGAGGTAATGGATGTGGAGAACTTTCTCATTAGTGGAAATTGAAGGTTATAAATAATCCCCATTTAAAATGATTACGTGTAAATATTATAATGCATTTATAATGAGTAGAAATTAATTTAGCAGTTAAACTCTTATATATTTTGCAGTCTTATTTTTCTTTTTTTCTTCTTTTAATAGTGTTTGCCAGCTCTGAGCCTGTGCCAGGATTCCAGGGGGATACCCTGCAGCTAGCATTCATTGACCTCAGACAAGTAAGATGTAATAATGTACTTCTCATTTGTTGCCTGCTACCTCTTGCCCTCCCCCCACTTTTTTGTTAATGCTACAGGAATGCCCGTTTGCCTTGAAACAACCTATCTTAAGAAAAATGCTTCCCTGATAACTATGTATTTGGCACTTCTCTTTGAACCCATAATGCATTCAGCACCTCAACTTCATGGAGCATTCTTATCAGTGAATATTTAATTTATTTAATAGTCATTACCTGCTAAACGCATTATTAAACCATAACTTTGTAGTTTGGTTTAATGACACTTGATATTCAGTTATTTCTTAATAATTTCATGATTATATGTGAAAATTGGTGGTATTAACATTAATGTCAGGACCCAAATTAAATGTAAATTATTACAACCTGGAAAGTAACCCCTTGCATAAAATTTTTTCATTGGTAAAGAATGCTATTTTTATTATTTTCTGTTGGTCCCAGAAAGAAGGATAAAATAAGTTTTAAAAATGTGATGAGACATTTACATAATTCTCTTCTGGTCATAATATGCTTAAGTCTAGTAACAAATATGATCATTTAAAATATGTATTAATTTTACTACTCTGGCATCTCTATTGTCATTTTGTTTATTTTCCTCTCTTTTTCCACCTCTCCATTTTTTTATTCTTTTCCTCCTCTTTTCTCTTTCCTCCTTTTTTTTTTTTTAAGTCCTAGGATTAAGTAGTTTAATAAAGCTGGGGGAAGGGAGTCGTAGTAGGAAAGAAGGATACAAGTTAGAGGGCTCAGGAGTGCTAGAATAGACAGTAGGACTGACTGTGGCCTTTGCAAGAAGAACCATATGGAGATTGAATTAAAACAAAGCCACTGTGATATCAGTCTATTAATGGTTCCCATTCCCTTCAGGGGATAGAGATGAGGCTTCATTATTGGTATGAATACTGTCTATCACAGAGATGTTCAGTGCAGGACCAGTTTGAGCAGTTACGAAACTCTGATTTCAATAAATGTTTGAGAATATAGATGATTCCAACCTAGTGTTCCATAAATACTTATTGTCTATTATATATTCATTATTTGCAGAGGAAAGATGTGGTTGAAATAAATATAAAAGTAATATGAGAAATAGTTTTATCCTGATGGAGCTTAAAAATGCTTTAGAGAAGTAAAACATATACTGGTTAGGAATCTTTATAAGACAGTAAGTCATATGGAAATAATTGGTATATCTTCAAGTCAGGTTTAGAAGGAGACTGAAAAAGCCATTCTTGTCTCCAAATTATGTCTGTAAAGTATGGTACATATAAAATATATTCATATTTCCTTCTGTTTGCAATCAGTGCTCAGCTATCATGTCAAACAAGGAACACTGTTATAGATGACCTAGATCTCGATAATTAACCTTGCTGAGTTGGGAAAGATAGTAGAAAATGAAGACAGTGGTCTCTATTAGTCGTTTATTTAGAAAACTGTCTTTTCTTTATCAAAGAATTTTAAAAATTTGCTTTTTGAAATATTTAAATTATCACTGGCTAAGTAAATGATTATTATTTTACAGTCACCTGTGATTCTATATTTATTTATTTGTTTATTTATTTATGAGACAGAGTCTCACTCTGTTGCCCAGGCTAGAGTACAGTGGCACAGTCCTGGCTCACTGCAACTTCACCTCCAGGGTTCAAGTGATTCTGCTGCTTTAGCCTCCTGAGTAGCTGGGACTATAGGTGCACATCACCATGGCCAGGCAATTTTTTAATTTTTTTATTTTTAGTAGAGATGAGGTTTTCCCATGTTGGCCAGGCTGGTCTCGAACTCCCAGCCTCAAGTGATCCGTCTGCCTTGGCTTCCCAAAGTGCTGGGATTACAGGGATAAGGCATAGCAACCAACCACCTGCGATCCTATTTTAATCAAGTGTTTTAAACTTTGATATTTGACATACTTCCCCAAATTTCAAATTCTAAAATTGTCTTTTTGAACTCAGACTTTTGGCTGTTTCAGAAAGGGTCCCTGGAAGTTCAAGAGAGATATATTAGGCTTATTTTATATATGAAAATTATATGAGAAACATGAAATAAATGGTATTTAACTTTCTTTGAATTATATTTATATAAATATCTTATTCATGTGTTCCAAAATTATATTGGACTCCTGAAATTCTGATGTCTTGATATTTGTTATTAGTCATAATTATGTTAAATTATTATATGCCAGAAAAATAACAAAATTCCTTTGTCAATTGGTGTATTTCACCATGGCTATTCTGTCTTTGGTCATCTACAGAATATTAATTGTTTTTCTTTGATTCTCCTCCAAAAACAGTTTACAATTGGCTACAGTCCAAAATGTGTTTCTTTTTTAAGAAAATTTATGGAAAACACCCTGACAGTAGGCAGAGGCATACAGAGTTATATAATAGACTCTTGAGACTCAAAAGGGGAGGGTGGGAGATGGGGAGAGAGATTAAAAAAACTGCATATTGGGTACAATGTATACTGCTTGGATGATGAATACACTAAAATTTCAGACTTCGCCACCATACAATTCATCCGTGTAACTGAAAACCACTTTTACCTCAAAATCTATTGAAATAAAAATAAATAAATAAATAAATTTTTTTAAAGAAATATATTCTTTATGCAGACCATCACTCACCATCTTTGACATAAATCATACTCCCCTATATGTAAGGATTAAATAAGACCTCATAACCAAACAGCAGTGTACAGACCATGTTTACATCTTAATTTGAGCAAACCAGTTGTAAAAAAAATGGGAGGGGCAGATTTGAGATAAACAGGGAAATATGGATATTAGATATTTGGTATTAAATTATTTCTAAAAGGTATAATAATGACATGGTGAATATGTTTTTTAAATGCTTTACTAGAGGCATAATGAAACATTATAGGTAAAATGAAATAAGTACGTATATATGTAAGTTATAGATGTTTTCAAAATACATTTGAATATACAAAAAAGAAAAAAAAATTACTCAGTCTTACTACTCAAACACATCATTATTGGCATTCTGTTTTATTCCCTAGTGGTCTTTTTCCATTCATTGTTTTCCTCATGCATGCTCCTACCCTCACCAAAATATGATTCCTGGCATATTGTCCTCACAATTCCTTCTTTGTATTTCAGATAGTGTTTGCCTCTTAAATCTCAAAAAGGAACTTTTTTTTTTTTTTTACCAGATATTTAAGAGCCGTAAAACCCAAATATAATGTGTGTAACTTGTTTTGATCCCAATTCAGCCAAATCAATGGGAGAAAGCAGGGAAATGTATTCTGTGGTTTGTTTTAAAATACTTTAACAAAGAAAAATTATTGATAGTAGCTGAATTTGGGAGGTGAGGATGATGGGTTTATTGTGCTATTTACTTTCATGTATGTTTGAAAATTTTCACAATAAAAATAAAAATATTAAAAATAAAAAAATGACCTGGACAAATGCTCTCAAGTACAGGTGACTGGTAACTTTGGAAATCATACTATTGAGCTAGGTAAAAAAAAATTCCAGGACTAATTAAAAGGCTGATATATTCGTAAAGATTGCTAACCCAACATCAAGCAAAACAAGAATTGCATGGAACTCAACTGATGATGGACTAAAAGTGATTTTTTATAATTTTATTTTTAAATGTTAATCTATCTATCTATCTATTTATTTATTTATTTTGAGACCAGATTATAAGACTGAATAACTTTTGTATTTTTGGTAAAGATGGGGTTTCACTATGTTGCCTAGGCTGGTCTTGAACTCATGGGCTCAAATGATTCACCCACTTCAGCCTCCCAAAGTGCTGGGATTACAGGTGTGAGCCACGGTACTTGTCCTAAAATGATTTTTTGATGACTTTTTATTTAAAACATTGCTGATTCTTTCTATGTTTTGTTTTCCAGAGCCAAGAAAATTTTTTCTTCTAAGCTATTCATAACTTACAACAATTAGTTAAAGTATACTTATGAACAAAATCAAAACATTTACCTTGCTCTCTACATGATTTTTCTCCAGAATTTAGAAACTGTCAATAAATATTCTTGTTTTATGACAATCTAATTATTTACATAAGTTCAATAAGAATCTTTTCTTTTGTAAAAGGACACATTAAAAACACTGGTTATTTTACCAAGGATTTGACTAAAATGTCGTGTTTTCCTATACAACCAGACTGCTTTGAGGGACTGAGGTTGACTTTATAAAGCCAATAAAGGTTTTTTTTTTTTAAAAAAGACTGGCGGGGCTGGGCGCAGTGGCTCATGCCTGTAATCCCAGCACTTTGGGAGGCCGAGGCGGGTGGATCACAAGGTCAAGAGATCGAGACCATCCTGGTCAACATGGTGAAACCCCATCTCTACTAAAACGACAAAAAATTAGCTGGGCATGGTGGCGCGTGCCTGTAATCCCAGCTACTCAGGAGGCTGAGGCAGGAGAATTGCCTGAACCCAGGAGGCGGAGGTTGTGGTGAGCCGAGATCGCGCCATTGCACTCCAGCCTGGGTAACAAGAGTGAAACTCCGACTCAAAAAAAAAAAAAAAAGGACTGGCATGTACCTTATCCACACAGTTTCCTTTTAAGGTTCCTGACTTTGGGGTTAGTAAAAAATGTTACTTTCTGGCAGGCCTAAGAACCTCAAGATATTTTGAGGACCTTGAAAAGAGAAAAATTCACCCAGTTCATACTGATACTACAGGTATAGTCTGATGGTAGATGCTTAGCTTGATTTCCTACCCTTGAGGCTTTTAAAAGTCTAATCCAAAATTCCTTATTGAAAGTTCCAGCAAAGTCCATTTTTAAAACATCCATATGGTAAATCACTATTCTTGCTGCACTATACAAATAATCTGACCAAATATGGTAAGACTAAAATTTATTTTACAAATACCTGAGTTTTTAAAAAGGGGGATTTGAAAAAATATATATTAAAAAAAACTATAGTATACCTGTCTTTAGATTCTAGTCTTGTTCATTATTTTTGGTTTTTTATTATTTGCCTACAATTTAGACTAAATCCTAAATTCTTTTTTAGCTGCAAGTCTCCAAATTAATGTTTTCACATTTTTCTCACATAAAATCACTAAAAATTAAAACCCTGCTTTTCTTAAAGCCCTAAAGCTAGAACTTAATATAAACAAATGTCAACAAAAATCACCAGAACAACTTACATATTAACAGCCTTTGTGCCTACAGATATATGGACTGTTCAAAAAGTTTGCTTGAATACCAGATCCAAACTATAATAATTAAAAAAAAAAAAAATCTATCAGATTGCCACTGCAACCTGAAGATGCTTCAGAGATTCTAAAAATTAGTTTACAGACTACTCCAGACATTGACCATTGTTTTTCTTCTATTTCCATAGAGATGCTTCTTATTAAAAACATGTTTGCCTACTTTATATAAAGAGGCCTAGCTTTGAGGACCCATCTGCAATGCTGTCTTCTAAAATGAGACACAGCGGTTTAATTGAACTGGCGTATTCTCAAAAATACGAGACTGATTTAATGAAGATCTTTGTCATTGAGCTACTAACTTGATTTGTCTTTCCACAGCCACTAACTCAGTTTTTAATATGTGAAACTTCTAGGGAAATTTTAGACAAGGAAATGTTGGGGCTCAGAAACCAGTACTCTAAAATATGGGTGCTTTGACATGCTGAACTGAAGAAGCAGCATCGAGGCCTCTCTGACCTCCTTCCCACCCCTGCCCACCCGCTGCCCTACCATCTCTCAATACTTTGTCTCTCCCAAAGTACAGGATAAAGTTGTTCTCTGAAATTCCCTTGTCTGCTTGGTTTGGACCTGTCAAGAAAGAATACAGTTACCTCTGGTTCCTTCTCTTGTATTAACTAAACTCATACAAGAAGAAAGACTGAAGTCTGTCAACACACCTGGACAAACTTTAGTCATATATCAAACCATTATCTGTAGGCCAAACAGACTTTGTCTTAGACCATTGTATGTTCTTTATTCCCATTAAGTTCCCCTAAAAATCATTCACTATCTTCCTAAAATCATCCACACTTTCCCCATCTCCCTTTCCCCTAAGAAAAAAAAGATGAGGTCAGGTATGGTGACTCACACCTGTAATCCCAGCACGTGAGAGGCTGAGATAGGAAGATCACTTAAGTCCAGAAGTTCAAGACCAGCCTGGGCAACATAGCAATACCCTACTTCTAAAACAAAACAAAACAAATCAACAAAAACATGTAAGCATCTAACAAGCACTCTGCAACTCTCCCTCATGCATGCTAATAAATTTATATGCTATTTCTCCTGTTAATTTGCCTTTTGTCATTTGATGTTTTAAACTTCCAAGAGTGAAGGAGAAGTTTTCCCTTTACCTCTACAACTCTCAACTTCCATTTCAGTTTACCAGAAGAGATTCTTTCTGTTGACAGTAGATCCATTTCCTTTAGAAGGAGTTCTCTCCATTGCAGTACTGTTTCCCTGAACAAGGTGATCTAATATTGAAAACTGGATTTTTTAGCAAGTTGAAAACAGGATTGAATGTATGTGCATTTTCCAGTTAATTTAAGGTCACTTAGTGGGGTAAGTTTCCTACTGGTGTGAGTTGCAAGGACATAAGTATGTTCTCCAATCCAAAGGACAGCTTTAAGAGGAGATGATTTGACAATAATTCTCATTATATATGAATAATCTATTTACAGAAAATTTGAAATTTATATGATATTTTCTCAGTTGTATATGAATTTTTATGGTGGTAACTATGTGATGTTAACTAGTTTATAATCTTATTGTAGGATTGTTAATAGGACCACATAGTTTATGAAACTATTTGTAAGGATTCTGTTCCTTGATTTTTCCAGATAGATAGATGGTTGGTTTAATGCAGTTTAAAAGACTGATCCCAAGTACTTTCTTCCTTCAAAGACAATCATCATTTGACAGCATAGAAGGCCTCTTCACAAGTTTATAGCTCACTAGGGAATCATTACTAAGACATACTTATAAATATTAATGAACATCTCAAGTCATTTTTGTTGAATTTTCTTTTCAAGTATGTGCACTTAGAAGGCATTAAGTCCTGGTTGACTTTTCCTCATCAATGTAATCTAAGAGACTTCTAACTTAATTTAAAAAATCTATTATGAAACATGTAGAATTATGAAACCTATGATGACGTGTAGAATTGTTAGAATACAAAATTTATTTAGAAATAACTAAATAATAAACAATTTTTGAGAATGGTAGTAAATATGCAGTGGAAGAGACCAGTGGATAGAAAATTTTTGATGAGTTATTTTATTACATTTTAATTTTTCTAGTTTAAAAAGATGCTTAAAATATTTTTTTCTGATTATTATTGTCAAAATTTAATCATACTCTATTCTTGGACTTCTGTATTCCAAAAGAAGAATATTTAACTAATTCCTTAGCTGCTAGATCACTGTGGCATGGCTTGAATTTTATTATTTTAACAGTGTAAACTTAATAAATTGAAAAAGTTATTTTTCACCTATATTTGGTTTTTTGCATATATTTGTTTTTAAAATTAGTTTACAAATAGTTCAGTGGTGAAATGCCAAGTATGGGAATTGGCAAAAAGTAAAAGTAAAACTGGTCTTGAAAAGTAAAGTCTCACATCAGGTAATATAAGCTTCTTTTAATCAGATGTTAATGATTATTTAAGGATGCTTTAAAGTTTCAATAGGGCTTTTATGTTCCTTACTTTATAAAGATATTTTATAACATATTGCTTTAACACTTTTATATGAAGTAGTATACCACCAAACATAAAGGATTGCTAACACCTTTATTTACATTTTAGCTGGAGTTCTGCACTTTTCCTTCTTTTTTTTTAGTCTGTGATCCATTTCTGTCTTAATAGGGTGGTTGACAGTTCTTTTCAAGTATACTTAGAAAGGCAAAAGAGCCCTTTTCATAGTACTTATAAGAGGTCATGCTTCTGTTTTTTAGTTTGAATTTGATACTGCTTCATGAATTGCTATGAAAGATTAGGAAGTAGGTCCAGTGGTCAGATTTTACCTGCCCACCCGGACTTTGCCCTGAGGTCAAACTCCTGATATTTGCTGTTCTGAATAGAGGAGTTGATGACAAGTATGAGCTGATACAAGAGGAAAGTTAGAACTATATCAAAGCTGAAGGCAAGAGAATTGGGACTCTATGAGAGGCTAGCTAAAAGATGAATCATCAGGATTGCCCTCTTCTAAGGAAAAGGAAATAGCTGACCTGTGAGTGAAAAGACTTTATCATCCTGCCAATCACATACTTGCTAATGGAAGCCAGTTATCTCAACAACGTCTTAAGTCCTACTGCCCTAGTAGACAATGTGGAGGATTAGGGGTACTGGTGCCACGTTATGTGAATATGCTGCCTCAATCAATTTAAATGTACTGCGTGAATATGATTTGTTCCTGTAAATTTTTTTACAAGTAAAGCCTATCATCCTGTTACCACCCCCCATTCTGAAATTAAGTCACTAAATGATGAAGGAATTGATATACTTATTTGTGACTGTTTTCTTTTACAAATACTATATATTTTGTTAAATATAATCTTTCAAGTAGATTTCAGATGAATATGTGAAATTCTTTTGGCAATATATAAAAACTTAAAAAATTTTAAACTGTGTTATAAGATTCTTTGTATAATATGCAGTATTCAGTGATAATTTTTTATAATGCATTCTTTTTTTATAACTCATTCTTAATACATAAAAATATTTTACTAAATCTCACTGGGAAATGAGGTGTCACATATAACAGAATTTTTCAGCTGACAGAAGATTATTTTTTAATTGCCAAAGCTTTTTAAATACAGCCATTTTGATGGAAAACTTTAAAGAAGGCATCTCTCACTTTCATAGCTTCTTAATGGCATATAATTTTCACAGTAGATTGAGTATCCATTGCTTTAATACTATACTAAATCCTCTTTAACTGATCCTGTTTCATTTTGTGAAAAGTCAGTTATACTGGCAAGGTATCATCATTTCGTTTGATGGCATCTTGATAATCTTTTAGAAAATATGGCGAAGTTTAGGTAGGTCGAATGATAAAGCAGTAAGGTGGGTTTGAAGCTAATGGAACAATCTTTTGCCTAAAGAATGCTGGCTGATGTATCATTACCCTAGAGCTTCGTTTCCCAAAGGGTCTTTCCAGGAACACTGATTTCTCAAGATGAGAAAAGATTTCCAAGTCAGGTAAGTTTTGGAAGCACTTTATATTTTAACCCCTCTTAGAGACCGTATTTATTAGAATTTTATTTTATTTTTATTTTTTTTTGAGACACACTTTCACTCTGTCTCCCAGGCTGGAGTACAGTGGCATAATCTTGGCTCACTGCAACCTCTGCTTCCCAGGTTCAAGCAATTCTCCCACCTCAGCCTCCCGAGTAGCTGGGATTACAGGTATGCACCATGACGCTTGACTAATTTTTTTTTTTGTGTTATAGAGATGGGGTTTCGCCATGTTGGCCAGGCTGGTCTCAAACTCCTGACCTCAGGTGATCCACCTACCTTGGCCTCCCAAAGTGCTGAGATTACAGGCGTGAGCCACTGTGCCTGGCCTTTTATTAGTATTTAATTTTATTTTTCTTTTTTGAGATGGAGTCTCACTCTGTTGCCCAGGCTGGAGTGCAGTGGCGCAATCTTGGTTCACTGCAACCTCTACCGCCCAGGTTCAAGCGATTCTCCTGCCTCAGCCTCCTGAGTAACTAGGGTTACAGGTGCGCACCACCAAGCCTGGCTAATTTTTGTGTTTTTAGTAGAGACAGGGTTTTACCATGTTGGTCAGGTTGGTCTCAAGCTCCTGACCTTGTGATCTGCCAACTTCGGCCTCCCAAAGTGCTGAGATTATAGGCATGAGCCACCGTGCCCATCTAGAATTTTAAAGATAGAAATTCTGCAGTAACCCAGCATTCCCAAACTCATGACAGGGTACCTCCCTCACTCATTTTGGGGTTTATTACATGAAATATCCTTTGGCAGATGCTTTAAGGAAGATGCTGGCAGTGCCCTCTAGATGTCTTTCTTTAACAGTTTGGCATCAACGGTTTTCTTTCCTTTTTTTTTTTTCCTGGAAGCCCATCCAGCAGGGATCAACATATTTTTTAAATAATAATTTGAGTTAAGACATAGAAAAAATATGAATTGCATGCATAGATTATATAAAGCTAGGAGAGTTACCCAAGATGACAGGAGACAGAATCAAAGTATTCTCAGTAGGCTTGAGTGATGAGCCAAAGCCAACAAAGTTAAGTTTAGTCAGAAAAATATTAAGTCTGTTTAACTTGTTAAAAATTAAGTTTTTTAAATTTCAGGATGTAGGAAATCTGACTTATAATGCAAAAAAGATCTGGTAGTTTTAGTTAACCTCCATGAACAAATAGTGTGATAGTAATTCCTAGACTGCACTCATGAAAGTGTGGTATTTGGGTCAGACATCTGTGCTTGGGGGCTGTTAAGACTATGCCTGAGTATTGCATGATGACACAGACACAAATTGGAGAGCACCTACAAAGAGAGTTACAAGGCTAGTGAGGGATGAGATACCTTTTCATATGAGAGGCCATTTTTACTGGACATTTAATTTAAAGCTTAGAAGTGTAGCTTTGTAGAGGAATATAAAATAGGTTTTTATTAGCCTAGATATAGGTCAAGTGTACTATTTTCTTCTTCCAAGTATTATCCTATGCCATCATAATCATTTTTTACTTACCCCATTCAGGATTAGATCTTGTTTCCAAGTATTTAATTTCAAGTATTTAATTTATTACAGGTATTTTAATTTTGAGCAAACTAGAGAAAAGAGGAGTGGTCCTTCCTTTGAACGATATGTAGAGAATTTGAAAGGGAATTTTAAATGTGCAAAATATATGTGGATCTCATAGCACTTTTCAAATGTTTTTTTCAAGTTTAGTATGCATTCGGGCAAATCATATGTATACAGCTGCTGATTTTTCACCAGGTGACTATATCTGTGGAACACTTAGATCAAGAAAGAGAACTTGACCAATACTTCAAAAGAGACCCCCCCACCCCACACTGTGCCTCTTTCTAGTCATTATTCTCATCCCTCTCAAAGATAACCACTATCATGACTTTTAACACCAAAGATGAAAGTAGCCTTAGTTTGAACTTTGTATACACCAAGTCATGCAGGATAACTTTTGGTTCTGCCTTCTTTTGCTCAATGTCTTTGAAATTTATCCATGTTGGTACATACAGCAGTGGTTCATTCATTCCCTTTGTTGTATAGTCTGCCCTTATACAGATATACCGTAATAATTTATGTGTATGTTCTGCTATTGGTAGACATATGAACTGATTCAACTTTTGCTATTACAATGATACTAACATGGTCATTCTTTTACATGTCTTTGGGTGAACATATGCACACATTTCTGTTGAAGTGTCTACCTAGGAGTGGAATTGCTGAGTCAGGGTATATACATATGATTGGTTTTAATAGATACTGTGAAGCAGTTGTGCTAGTTTATACTTCAGCCATCAGTGTAGAGAAGTTCTAGCTGTTCAGCATTCCTTTTATCACTTGGCATTGTCTGCCTCTTCCTTTTTAGCCATTTTAGTGGCTGTGTGGTAGTTTTACACTGTGGTTTTAATATGCAGGCATACCTTGCTTTATTGTGCTTCACTTTGTTGTGACTCACAGATAACATGATTTTTACAAGTCTAAGCTTTGTGATACTGCTGCATCCAGCAAGTGTTTCAGTGTTGTTTTTCTAACAGCATATGCTCACTTAGTATCCTTGGTCACATTTTGTAATGTTCATAATATTTCAAACATTTCATTATTACTATATCTATTTTTGTTCTGTGATCAGTGGTCTTTGATGTTGCCATTTTAATTGTTTTGGGATATCATGAACCACACCCATATAAGATGATGAACTTAATCAATAAACGTGTGTGTTCTGACTGCTCAACCAACAGCTGTTCCCCTCTCTTTCTCTCCTGGAGCCTCCCTATTCCCTAAAGAGGTAACAATATTGAAATTAGGCTAATTGGCCGGGTGTGGTGGCTCATGTCTGTAATCCCAGAATTTTGGGAGGC
Source organism: Cebus imitator (assembly GCF_001604975.1). Lineage (NCBI taxonomy): Eukaryota > Metazoa > Chordata > Mammalia > Primates > Cebidae > Cebus > Cebus imitator. The sequence goes on along the minus strand of NW_016107553.1, from coordinate 1,393,154 downwards.
CAAGACAGGCGGATCACTGGTGGTCTGGAGTTCTACACCGGCCTGACCAACACGGTGAAACCGTGTCTCTACTAAAAATACAAAAATTGGCCAGGCGTGGTGGCACACGCCTGTAATCCCAACTACTTGGGAGGCTGAGGCAGGAGAATTGCTTGAACCTGGGAGGTGGAGTTTGCAGTGAGCCGAGATCGTGACATTGCTCTCCAGCCTGCACAACAAAAGCAAAACTCCGTCTCAAAACAAAAAAAAGAAAAGAAAAGAAATTAGGCTAATTAATAATCCTACACTGGCCTCCAAGTGTTCAAGTGAATGGAAGAGTCACACGTCTCTCACAAAAGCTAGAAATCATTAACTTAATGAGGAAGGCATGTCGAAAGCTGATAGACCTCTTGCACCAAACAGCCAAGATGTGAACACAAAGAAATAATTGTTGAAGGAAATTAAAAGTGCTACTCCAGTGAACACAAGATTGATAAGAGAGCAAAATAACCTCATTGCTGATATAGAGAAAGTCTGAGTGGTCTGGATAAAAGACCAAACCAGTCACAGCATTCCCGTGAGCCATCCCGTGAGCCAAAGTATAATCCAGAGCAAGGAGGGCCTAACTCTGTTCCATTTTATGAAGGCTGAGAGAGTTGAGGAAGCTGCAGATGAAAAGTTTACAGGTAGCTGAGGTTGGTGCATGAGGTTTAAGGAAAGAAGCCATCTCCATAACATAAACGTGCAAGATGAAGCAACAAGTGCTAATGGAGAAGCTACAGCATGTAATTTATCCGGAAGATCTAGCTAAGATAATTGATGAAGTGGCTACACTAAGCAAGACATTTTCAGTATAGATCAAACAACCTTCTTTTGGAAAAAGGTATCAACTATGAGTTTCATAACTAGAGAAGAGAAGGCAATACTTGGCTTCAAAGTTTCAAAGGACATTCAGACAGTCTTGTTAGGACTAATGCAGCTGGTGACTTAAAGTGGAAGCCAGTACTCATTGACCATTCCAGAAACCCTAGGGCCCTTAAGAAGTATCGTACATTTGTCTGTGCTCTATAAATGGAACAACAAAGCCTGGATGACAGCACATCTATTTATAGCATGGTTTGTTGAATATTTTTAAGCCCACTGTCGAGACCTCCTGCTTAGAAAAAAAGAATCCTTTCAAAATATTACTGCTTACTGACAATGGACATCATCACTAAGAGCTCTGATGGATGTGTACAAGGAAATAAATGTTTTCATGCCACTAACACAGAATTCATTCTGCAGCCTATAGATCAAGGAATAATTTCAACTTTCTTTAAAAATACATTTTGAGGCCAGGCGCGGTGGCTCAAGCCTGTAATCCCAGCACTTTGGGAGGCCGAGGCGGGTGGATCACGAGGTCAAGAGATCGAGACCATCCTGGTCAACATGGTGAAACCCCATCTCTACTAAAAATACAAAAAATTAGCTGGGCATGGGGGTGCATACCTGTAATCCCAGCTACTCAGGAGGCTGAGGCAGGAGAATTGCCTGAACCTAGGAGGCGGAGGTTGCGGTGAGTCGAGATTGCGCCATTGCACTCCAGCCTGGATAACATGAGTGAAACTCCATCTCAAAAAAAAAAATACATTTTGAAAGGCTACAGCTACCATAGAATAGTTCCTCTGATGGATGTGGGCAAAGTCAACTGAAAACCTTCTGGAAAGGATTCACCATTCTAAATGCCATTAAAGACATTCGTGACTGTTGGTGGCTCACCACTGTAATCCCAACATTTGGGAGGCCGAGGCAGGAGGACTGCTTGAGGCCAGGAGTTTGAGACTAGCCTGAACCATATAAGGAGACGTTGTCATATGTTATTTTTTAAAAAATTAGCCAGGTATGGTGGTGCTTGCCTGTAATCCCAGATACTCTGGAGGCTGAGATGGGAAGATGACCTGAGCCCGGGAGGTTGAGACTTCAGTGAGCCATGATTGTGCCACTACACTCCAGCCTGGGCAACAGAGCAAGACCCTGTCTCAAAAAACAGAAAAAGTTTCCAATTCTCATGGATGATTTTGAGGGGTTCAAGACTTTAGTGGAGGAACTAACTGCAAATGTAGTGGAAATAGCAAGAGAACTAGAAGCGGAGCCTGAAAGTGACTGAATTGCTACAATCTCATGATAAAATTTGAATGGATGAGGTGTTACTTCCAACAGATAAGCAGAGAAAGTGGTTTTTTGAGATGGAATCTACCCCTGGTGAGGATGCTGAGAACATTGTTGAAATGACAACAAATAATTTAGAATATTACATAAACTTAGTTGATAAAGAAATGGCAGAGTTTGAAAGGATTGACTCCAATTTTGGAAGATCTTCTACTTTGGGTAAAATGCTGCCAAACAGTAACCTGTGCTTCAGAGATATATTTTGTGAAAGGAGTAGTCAATTGATGCAGCAAACTTCATTGTTGTCTTTTTAAAAAATATTAGCACAGTCATCTCAGCCTTCAGCAGTCACCACCCGAATGAGTTAACAGCCATCCACACTGAGGGAAGAGCTTCCACCAGCAAAAAGATTACAACTCACTGAAGGCTCACATGATCATTAGCAATTTTTTCATAGTAAAGTACATTTAATTAGGGTGTGTAGATTGTTTTTTTAGACACAATGCTTTCGTACACTTAATAGACTGTAATGTAAACATAACTTTCATTTGTACTGGGCAACCAAAAAATTTGTGTCACTCACTTTATTATGATAATCGCTTTATTGAAGTTGTCTGAGGCATATGTACAGTATCTTTGAAATATGCCTGTTTATTTCTTGATGACTTATAAAATTGAAATTTTTTTCATCCATGTATTTGCTGTTTGAATATTCTCTTTTGTGAGTAACCTGCCCACATCTGTGGCCATTTTTCCCTTTTGGGTTGTCTGTGTCTTACTGATTTATAGAATTTATTTGTATATTCTGAATGGGAGTTCTTTGTCAAGTCTATGTATTGCAAATATCTTCTACTCTGGTGCTTGTCTATTCACTCTTAAAAGAGCCTTTTGATGAGCAGAAGTTGATAATTGTAATGAAATCCAATTTATTATTTTTTATGATTGTTTTAATGTCCTGTTTAAGAAATCTTTGCCCACTCCTGAAATCATAAAGATATTTGCCTTTGCTTTCTTCTGTAATTTTATTGTTTTACCACTCATTTTAAGTTTATAATCCATCCAAAGTTAATTTTTATGCATAGTTTGGGATGTAAAGTTCAAGGTTTATTTTGTTCCATATGGTTATTCAGTTGACCTAGCGTGATTTATTGAAAAGAAATGGATCTCATAGTGTTTTAATATAAAATAACACCTGAGACTATGAGATATAAATGATAGTTGTTTCTAATGTACAAGTAAAATGTTTTATTTTGTCTTCCAGTTAACTATATGCCTGTATTTCATGGTTCATGCAGTTCCTTATGAGCAAATTAATGGATTGCAGGTTGGGGGTTTTTAAATATCAGCCTACCTATAATCTTAGCACATCAAAGGTAGTTTTAAAAATAAAACAGTTCTAGAGCAAATATTTATAACAATATAGGCAATATAAAAGAAAGAAAAAGCTAAATTATAAACCTTATAAGAAGCAGGCCTTTTTTGTTCACTGCTGTATATCCATGGCTTAGGATTATCATGGCACATAGTAAGCAATCAATAAATGTTGAATAAGTAAATGCAGATCTTTTAGCTATAGTTAAAAACATTTTTTTTTTTTTGCTGTACAGCAATACTTTATGTTCCATATAAACACCCTTTAAAGGAACTAATTTTTTTTTCTTTTTAAATTATTTTTGGTGAGAGTATTCCTAAAAATATATTACCCATTTATCTTTCTTCTCTGTAAGTGTAACAAATATGAACCTTTTTTGATTTCTCTTCATTGACATTAGGGATAAAAAATAGGTAATGTCAATTATTTTTAAGACATATTATCATCTCTTCAGGACCAATTGCTTATTATTTATAGGTAAAGAAATATTTTGGACAAGGGAATTATAAGAATTTAGACAAAGGCAGTATACATCTTAATTAAGTGATCAGCAATGACTGATATAAAGCAGAACTTAAGTAAAGCAGCATTTTCTAAACTTGTTTGGGACAGTCATGGAGAAAGTGAACTATGGTCAAATAAGCATAGGAATCTTTACATATTGTGTGTCTTGTAAATTCACAATTTCATTAACATATTAAAGGCTTTGAGAAGTCCTCGAGTAAAGGTATAACTCATATTTTTCCCCAGAACTCTTTGAGTATTGAATCCTTTTCAAAATGAAAATCTCTTTACCATCCTGCAAAGCAGTGCTCTATGGCACACATTAAACAGATGTACCTGGATCACCATTACATTAGTCTGTTGGTTCCTGCAACTATATGGTTAAAACAGAAGATTATAATAGCAAATGAATAAGCTTTTCAGTAGATGAAATTTAAGTATAACAATGAAAATAATACAAAAATGATGAAAAAATGGTAAATTTTTTTTTTTTTTTTTTTTCCGGGAGACAGAGTCGGGCTCTCTTGCCCAGGCTAGAGTGCAGTGATGCAATCTCAGCTCACTGCAACATTTGTTTCCTGGGTTCAAGCAATACCTGTGCCTCAGCCTCCTGAGTAGCTAGGACTACAGGTGTGTGCCACCAGGCTCGGCTAATTTTTTGTATTTTTAGTGTGGAGACAGGGTTTTGCCATGTTGCCCAGGCTGGTCTCAAACTCCTGAGCTCAGGCAGTCTGCCCACCTGAGCTCAGGCAATCTGCCCGCCTTGGCCTCCCAAAGTGCTAGGATTACAGGCATGAGCCACTGCGCCCAGCCAAAAAATGGTAAGTTTTCAAAAATAATTTGAACTTTTAAAAAAATCAGATAATTTTACGAAGGATGATAATTACTAGAGAATTAATGCTGCTTAGATGCAGTAAACCAGTCAGTCATACAGAATAACTTGTTTTTAAGAAGCATGAACAGTAACACAGGATTCCTTGTGAAGAATGAAAAGATTTAAGTGGGAAATTAAAATACCAGCTCATGTAGTGTTCAAATCCTAACAGTTGTCAGATTCCTTAGTGAGTCGTCAGGGCTCTTGTTACTGAGCCACAGTCTGCAAGTATGCAGAGAAAGTATGCAGTCTCCAAGTATGGAGAGAAATAATATGTTTTTACTTTTTTCTTTTATACTTCTTATACTTCATAAATTATAAATGAGATGGGAACAATTTGAAGGGTAAATGTTTTAGTAAAATGATCAAGATAGGTTGTTTTTCTGTTTGTTGTAGAGTGTCTCATAGTATTATTAACAAAAAGGAAATACAGTTAAAGTGACATTTTTCAAGATACACCTTCCCTTAAGCAAAAAATCTAATTCTTGCCAAAATAAGAACCTTAAGGTCAAAACTTCCAGAAAGAAAATAGTATTACTATTTAGTGGTACTAAAAATATGATGAAAAAATGTTCTAAGTCCTTTAGAACTTACAGATATTTTTGGCTCACATGGTTTACTTTTCACGTTAATTTAGCTGTGAGCACCTACAGATACAGAAAGAGAAGGGGGCGGAGGAACAAAAGCTACTTTGTTCAGTTGATCCCTTTACCTGACACCAAGCCCTCCCTGCCAAGGTAAAAGAGGAAATTTACACCTGGATGTGTTATTTTTCTTGTCATCACTTCTTTGATGCAACATCATTTTTTAAAGAAAACTTTTTTTAAAAAGTCGTTTTGTCACCCTGCGTATGAATCTTTTTATTAATGGAAACCAGGGAAGATTCTCTGCCTCCAGGAGTTCATGAATTATTTCTGAATGTAAAGCCCATTCTTTTTCATTTTTAAGTTGGTTTTTAACCTATCAATTCTTGCAACTTGACTTGTTCTTATCCATGTCCTGATCCAATATATTCTCATTTAATTGGACAAGAGTGTAGTCCATTGCCATTTTAAAAAGAGGCACCTCCTAAAACTACCCCTCACTTCACAGATGTGTTTTCTAATAAGAAACAAATGCATAGATCATGAAGATATATGCCATTTCTTTCATGATAAATTCTAAGTCTAGGCTTCTCAATATAATACACTAAAAGAGGACTAAGCAGCCATTAGCCATTAGCATTACTCATTTGACAACTCTTAATGTTCTGTCACTTTATAGAGAAATCTGTTATGAATAATTTGTAACATTTTACTGATTTTTTCCCCTTTAGCCCTCATCCCCACAGCCAGGAATTGGTTGTAACATAGATTGCAGGCCAGGTGTGGTGGCTCATGCCTGTAATCCCAGCAGTTTGAGAGGCCGAGGCAAAAAAAATCAGATGGGTGTTGTGGTGCACACCTGTAGCCCCAGCTACTCAGGAGACTGATGCAGGAGGACTGCTTGAACCTGGGAGCTATGATTGCACTGCTGCACTCCATCCTGGGTGACAGAGGAAGACCCTGCCACAAAAACAACATAGATTGCATTGCCCGAAGGCCATTATATGCCTTTGAGTCAGGGGTTCTAACTTGGGAACCGTGGGTTGGTTTTAGGAGCTTCATGCAGAATTTTGTGTACACATTTTTTCTGAGAAGAAAGGCTAATGTTTTCATCTCAAAGGCAGCATATGTGACCTAAAAATAGATAGCTACACACCACTACTCCAGCAAAACTGAAAGCTGTCCAGATTAAGCCAGATCACCAAGAGCTGCCCGATTTTCAGGTGTTTCTTCATTTGCTTTGACAAGTGTTTGAGCAGCTGCTTTGGGCACTGTTTTAAATACAGGGGACACAGTGGCGAACAAGATAGGCAGGATCCCTCCTCTCTCAATCTCCCTTTGTTGGAGGGAGATTCATAACAAAGTGTTAATTTAAATAGTTTTAGATGGAATTTCAAGTAGGTTTTAGATGGTATGAGAAAAATAAAACAGGCTAATGTGATAGTGACTGGAGGTGAGGTGGGCCACTTCAGATTTGGTGATCAGGAAAACCCTCTTTAAGACGGTGGCATTTGAGCACATAATTGAGTGAAATTGGGAGATATGGGGAAATGGCATTCCTGGCAGAGGGAAGAGCAAGAGCAAAGCCCTAAGGTGCTGCTAGGAAAGAGAGGATGTGGCTAGAATGTAGGAGCAAGAGAAAAAGGGGCAAATGAAATTAGGAGGGTTATCACAGCCAAATCATGTAAGGTCTTGAGGGCTTTGGTAAGGGGTTTGAATCATAAGTATTATGGGAAATCATTCAAGAGTTTCAAGCACATCAGTGTCATGCTCTGATTTATATTTTGAGAGTTTATTCTGGCAGTTTTAAAGAGAATAGATTTAAAAGGGACAAAATTAGAATCAGGAAGAACAATTAGATGATTGTTTTGGTAGTCCAGGCTACAGATGACAGAATTGCTGTAGTAACTACTGATGATAGGGTTCACTGTATTTCATAGTAATTCCAGTAGACTCAGAGATTTCTGCTTTCAGTATTACAGATAGTTGAATTTACCTCGAGCAGCTGGTTTGTTTTTATTTCAGGAGAACCGTGAGTTATATAATTAATAGTATTTTCTTCTTTATTTTGGAGACAGAAAAACTCAGGAATATAGCATTAGCATTACATGTATTTTGTATACTAATCTCATCTTACTCTCATTTTTCTCATGGCCCTGGCTTTTCTGAGTTAACTAAGTTAAATTTATCTTGTGTATGTTTTTCTAAATTGCCTTAAAACTGTTTTGGAACAATGCAATATGTAAATAAATTAAGCATTTGCTAGTGGACTGCAGTGGAAAGCATGAGGTATGTGTGGATTTTGATTTATTTGTGTGTTCATTTACTCATTCATTTCTTGAACAAAAAATGTTTATTGAGTGCCAGGCACTGGGGAAAAAGAAGCGAGTGGTAGACAATAAAATAAGAGCCAGACTCTTTGAGAGATAAGTTAGTTGGCATTAATGAGATAAAGTTGAAGACAAAGACTATTGGATTCGGAAAGACAGCTAAAGGATAAAAAGTTAGGAGTGTAAAAAGCGACTAATGTATCTGAATGACTTGATGACAAGAACACTATTGTGTAGGAAACTGGAGACAGGATGGAGTCCTGCTTTTCTTAATAACACTGCATGACCTTGGAAACTGTTTCCTGAACTATTCCAACTATATATATTACAGTGGTTTAATGAGATGTGTGAGGGAAAATGTTGTAGAGTTTACTTCTGGGAGAGCACTTTCACCTAGCATCCCTAATCTTGATTCCTAAGGTTAGGAATTCTGTGAAGCTTGCCTTAAAGAGGTTATCAGTTGATTGAGTCAGCAGCTACCATCCATTGGTTTTTATTACAGTTTATCAGGGCAATGGATAGGCTGTGCTAGGTTCATATCATGATAAACTATTAAAAGCTGTCTTGTTCTTCCATCAATCTTGCTTGAAAAGGGAAGTACCCTGGGCATCCACCTCCTTGTTCTTAGCCCCCCACCGATTTTCTTTTATCCTTTTATACATGGCCTGATAATCTCTCTCTACCATACCCCCAAATAAGTTGGTTTAGGAAAGAAGTTCCCATGTACATCACAACAGAAAGATAGGAAAACCCTGATAAACATACACTTGTATTTGACTCAAAATGAACAACTTTGAGTTCTGTCTAAAGGGACATGAACAAGCCTTGAAACTTATGAAGGAATTATTTGGCCAGAATTCTTGCCATGGAGACTGGACGTCTGCCAGGACTTTACTTTGAAATGTATGTCTTCTGTTTCTAATCTTAAGGCATCACAACATACAATTCTTTTGCCACTAGTCCAGTTTATTCTTTTATGATGAGGAAGAAGGCACTTTTAAATAACAGTTATTTCCACTATAATTAAACAAATCTTCTTTTGTTTGCATTATTTTGTTACTATATTGTATACACGCCCTGCTTGCTTAAACTTGCCCCTGCGACTACTTCACAGGAACTTTCTTTAGACGTTTTAAAGTCTTTGACTTCTTAAAGTATTAATGGGATTTGCCAAAGTTGTAGTATCTGAATGCTTGACTAGATATAGTAGCAGGACAACAAGCTTGTTCACACAGCTCCTCCAGCAAGCATTTTTTCGTCAGACAATCCTAAATTCATTTGAAGTGCCAAAGAATTAAAGGAAGATACATTGGGGTTTATTTCTGAATATAACAAGACCAGACATCTCACAAAGTTTACCTTAAGGTCCAGATATTAGAAAAGTATGCTGCCCTTTTGGGAAAGCTTAGATTGCAAAGGATTAGTCTGAACCTAAGTGGTTTTTGCCTTTTTCTTCTTTTTGCTCCGGTATCATAAGTCTGGAAGTTTACAGTTTATGTGCTTAAATATGTAGGTGATTTGTGCTTATACCTTCAGCTACTGATATGAATTTTCAACTCAGATTTTTATGATTATTTTAAAAGTAAAGGTTAGAGCTATTTTGTAGTTTGGAAAATTACCCTGTAAAATGATTTTTCAAAAAACACTGTAATAATTACAAAAATTGTATATGCTCACTGTTTTAAAAAATTTCTTAAAAGTACTATAATTACTCACAAAAAGTTACAAATATAGAGAGTTCCCTTGTGCACTTCCCCCAGTGCTAACATTTTACAGAGCTATAGTAGTTGTCAAAACCAGGCCTGGCATGGTAGTTCACAGCTGTAATCTCAGCACTTTGGGAGGTTGAGGTGGGCAGATCACTTGAGCCTTGGAGCTCTATACCATCCTGGCCAACATGGCGAAACTCTATTCCTACTAAAAATAAGACGAGTGCATTGGCACACGCTTGTAACCCCAGCTAGTTAGGAGGCTGAGACATGAGAATCACTTGAACCTGGGTCATGGAGGCTGCAGTGAGCTGAGATCTCACCACTGCGTTCTAGCCTGGTTGACAGAGCAAGACCTCATCTCCAGAAAAAAAAAAAACACAGGAAAGTGATATTGTATGTTCACTGTTAAACTAAAATTAGCCAGGCGTGGTGGCTCATGCCTGTAATCCCAGTAGTTTGAGAGGCCAAGGCAGATGGATTACCTGAGGCCAGGAGTTCCAGTCCAGCCTGACCAACATGGCAAAACCCCGTCTCTACTAAAAATACAAAAAATTAACTGGGCATGGTGGCAGGTGCCTGTAATCCCAGCTATTTGGGAGGCTGAGGCAGGGAGAATCGCTTGAACCCAGGAGGTAGAGGTTGTAGTGAGCTGAGATTGTGCCATTGCACTCCAGCCTGGGCAGCAGAGTAAGACTCCATCTCAAAAAAAGAAAAAAGAAAAACAAAACAAAACAGAACAAAAAACTAAAATCAAACCTAAAGAGAAAGCTCTCATTTTTCCCTACTCTTAAATCTCTTACAGTTATTGGTTTATTTCCCTCCAGACCTTTATAGTGTACATTCAAACATGTATACATGCAGATACTTATATGCACACATGTAGTTATTTCCTTTTTGGGGTATGGAAATGGGAGCATTTATGTTATAATTCACATTTTTCATGCAACGTGCTTTCATATTGGTAAATATGAATGTTTCATTCTTTTTCATTTCTTTGTACTGCCTATAGTGTAAATATACCATAATTTATTAAACAAGTCCTCATTTGTTGGACATTATGGATTCTTTAGTTTTTTTCTATCTGTAAATGATGCTGCCATTAATATCTTTATACATATATATTGAGCACTTGTATAAGTATTTCTGTAGGCCTTTAGAAATGGAAATACCAGGGACTGCTGAAAACGCTCTCCAAAAAAGCATACAAATTGGAATTATTTTTAAGAGAGATATGTAACTTGGCAATATGACAATAAACAAAGTTAACAGACTTATGGAAAAATTATGTCATTTAAGTGTGCAGTTGGGCAAATATGGAATATTTCTTATTTACAATATAAGCATTATTGTAATGTGATTAATTTTAAGGTAAATTTTCAGTGAGTTACATAAGAATTAAGTCTTTGTTTCCACAGACTGTGCATAATGTAAAAAGAGACAGTCTCAGATTTACCTGTTTTCAGTCATCAAAATTCTTGCTGTTTTTTTCATGGAAAAAAATAGGTTAAAATTTTTGGAATAGTCTGTCAACTGTAGAGGGTAGTGATATTCTGGCCTCTGATAAATATTATATATGTAGTAAACTAACGATTAAATGTTAACATTGGCATTACTCAACAAGGAACTATGTGTTTTTTCTAAAAATTAATTCACATTTTTGCCAAACTTCCTATTCTTCTTTTCCTTTTTTTTTGAGACAGGGTCTGTCTCTGTTTCCCAGGATGGAGTGCAGTTCTGTGATCATGGCTCATTGCAGCCCCAATCTCCCCATGTTCAGGTGATCCAGCTCAGCATCCCAGGTAGCTTGGACTACAGGTGTGTGCCATGTGTAGAGGCAGAGTCTCGCCATGTTGCCCAGATTGGTCTCAAACTTCTGGCCTCAAGTGATCCTCCCATCTTAGCCGCCCTATGTGCTGGGATTATTAGGGCCACTACATCTGGCCCTATTCTTCTTCTTTTTTTTTTTTTCTTTTGAGATGGAGTTTCTCTCTTGTTGCCCAGGCTAAAGTGCAGTGGTGCAGTCTCAGCTCATTGCAACATCTACCCACCAGGTTCAAGCAATCTCCTTCCTCAGCCTCCCAAGTAGATGGGATTACAGGCATGTACCACCATACCTGGCTAACTTTTGTATGTTTATTTGAGATGGAGTTTTGCCATATTGGCCAGGCTGGTCTCAAATTTCTGACCTCAGGTGATCTGCCCACCTTAATAGCCTGGCTGTTATTCATTTTTAAGAAATATTTTTCTTGGCCGGCGTGGTGGCTAATGCCCGTAATCCCAGCACTTTAGGAGGCTGAGGTGGGCAGATCATGCGGTCAGGAGATCGACACCATCCTGGCAAACATGGTGAAACCCTATCTATACTAAAATACTAAAACCAGGCTTGGTGGTGTGCACCTATAGTCCTGGCTACTTGAAAAGCTGAGGCAGGGGAGTCGCTTGAACCTGGGAGGCGGAGGTTGCAGTGAGCAGAGATCAGGCTACTGCATTCCAGCCTGGCAACAGAGCGAGACTGTGTCTCAAAAAAAAAAAAAAGAAAGAAAAAATAAATATTTTTCTCTAATAATTTTTTTTTGTTGACTGGAAATACTTTTTTTCTTGTATAATTTTCTTTGAGTTTGGAGGATAGTTGTGAGCAGTTTAAATATTTAAATGCTTTGTTAGAAAAACAGTAAGTACACTGTTTTACATACTAGTGAATATTATAACCAGGATTCCTATTTTCAGTTATGATCTTTTTGCTACATAAAATGGCATTCCCTAGACAACCTATACTGTATTTGCCATATCCACTGTGCATCTGACAACAGAGTTCTAAGAAATCCGACAAAGTATTCTTTTTGAAAGCAGATTGGCTACACATACAAATAAAAGGAAATGTTTGTGTAAATTAAGCCATCCTAGTCTAATTGTTTAAGCAGTGAATTTATAAATTGAGGAAATAATCTTCTAATCCTATTTTACATATAAATTTGAACATAGCACAAAATTTCCCTGAAACTCAGCTTTTACTTTTATAAAATAGAGAACAGCCTGCACTCCACTTGAATGAGATGTATATATACATGACAGAGTTATAGACTCAAACAATAGTGATTCAAAACTTTTCCAGTGGTTTAAATTAGAAACTTTTTCATGTATAATCTTTCTGCTCTTCCTTTGTGGCTGTTTTGTCTCAGAAGAGACATAATTCTTAAACTTTTGCTTCTTAAAGTGTTCTATGAAATATAATTTAGCTCAGTTCAACAAGCTTTAATTGAGTACCCTAAAGGGAGAAGAGCTATTACCTCTACCCTTGAAGAACTCAAAATTTGACTAGAAAGGGAAAACAAACATACAAAAGAAAAGTAGGCATATGTGTGCACTCCGCACTTTAGGAAGCTATCAATGGCCCATAGCCACCTTCTGTGCATCTTCTAATTTAGTTTGCACAGAGAACTCAGTGCTGCTCACACTCTGCTAGCACTTCAAAGGGATGTATTCTTCCATATATATATATATATATATATATAACCATCTGTTAAATAAATTTAAGGCTGGGCATGGTGGCTCTTGCCTGTAATCCCAGTACTTTGGGAAGCCAAAAGGTCAATAGTGACCTCTTCAGAGCCAAGTGGGTAATATTTGTCATGAAAATTTTTACTAGTATACACCAAAAGCTGATACTGCTGAAGGTAATGTTTTGATTTGAGACTATCATTTACAGCATTATTGTCTAAATGTCCTTCTTAGAGACACATTACAATGCTTAGTCCTCATTGTTAAGTCACAGTTTAGTCCCTAGAGGATTTTGCAGTGTACAGTTCTCTCCTTTTCTTTGAACCCGTTCGTGTTTTTGTAAATGTCAGAACATCTACCAATGACCTTCAGTGTGTGATTCAGTGATCTTCATGGTCATAAAATCCTAAGACTTGAGAATTGGAAGGGACTTCTAAAAATCTAACCCCTGGCTCCAAACCTCTTAGAAGTGCTTTCCAGCGAGTTCCCTTGCTGCTGCTCCAGATATCTGGAGGTTCACCCCATCCAAATAGAGGCTTCTCTTCCCTTTTGAAAATCTCAGGGCAGCCTTCACCATTTCTCTCTGAGACTTGGTGAGACACTGCTGCTTCTGTTACTTCCCCATCACACATCTTTCATCTTAGAAGATTAAAATATCTGATTATTCAGTGAAATTAAGTACTTCCCACTTCCTTACTCTACTCCTTCTTACCTTCCGACATTTTTCTTGTTTCATTCACTCCTTGTTTTGTCTATCATCTTTTCACTTCTTCTGGCCCTCTTATACTGTGCCACCTGAAAACCCTCATTCCAATGAAAACGGCCCTACAGCTTCAAACTGTATGGCAGAATGCTTTCTTCACCTTATTTTCATAGAATTCAGAGAATACTGCTAGCCCTGCAGCCCTCTCTAGTGGCAGGATGCATTGTCTCACCGGCTGCACGGTGTGAATGAGATTGGTGTTCCCCTGGCTTCTCATTTCTATTTGTAGAACATTATTCCTTTACTCTTGAGTGAAAGCTCCAGCCTCTTTGAGCCTCTTGTCTTCCACCTCTATCACCGTCAATCTATCACTGTTGCTTTTGTAGTCAGCTTCTCTGTATCCACACACATCCTTCCTGTCCTTCATTCTCTGGTGTTAGGAAGCCGTTTTAATGAGGCTCTCATCTTCCTCTTCCCTTGATCCCATCTTTTCTGTAGGATTTTGTTTCATCATTCATCTGCCTTTCCTCTGCTTTATCCTTTTCTTAGCCTAAAAACATTCTAGCTATTTCCAGTTTCTCTTCCCTCATTTGCATCCTTAAAAGAATGGTTTATAATTGATCCTTATTTCTTCATCTCATTCATTCCTCAATCCATTCCTATCTGCTTTGCCACACTGCTGAAATAGTGTTCACTTAGGTCACCAGGGAAGGCCAGTAGACATTTTTAGCCCATATTCTACTGGTTCTTTCTGCTGCATTTGATAATGTGGATCATGTCCTCTTTAAAATTCTCTCGCCTTCAAAGTCTGTACTCCCTTAACATTCTTCCTCTTTCTTTTTTGTGGTCTCCTTTTCGCCTCCTAAATATTGGTGTTCCCAAGATTTCTCTCCTTAGAACACTGCTCCCTATACTCCTGACCTAGGTGAGCTGACCCACTCTCATCAAATCTCTGGCATAAACTCTTGTATGCCTTAGATACATATCTAGATGCTTGGTAAACCATTTGACTTAGGTGTGTGTTCCACATGCTGTGTAGCCAAAGCTGTTCACATGTCGTCTTCCCTCATTCTCAGATCACATCTCTCTTTCATGTTCTCTGTTTTGATTGGTAGAACCACTCCCCCATGCCCTACATCCAGACCATCACCATGTCCTAGGGATTTTTTTCTCCTAAATATTTCTCAAACCCACCCTCTTTTGTCCATGTTAACTACTTGCCTACCACGTATTCATCATTTTCTCTCTATCCCAACTATGTACCTGTCTGTGCCAATGTATTTTAAGATTGTTACAACAGTCTCCTAATTTTTTTTTCTGCCATAAGTGCATTTATTACAGAACCTAAGTGGTGAATCTGACCATGTCAGCTCCCTTTTTTGTTTATTTTTTTGAGATGGAGTCTTGCTCTGTTACCCAGACTGGAGTGCAGTGGCATAATCTTGGCTCACTGAAACCCCTACCTCTCAGGTTCCAGCAATTCTGCCTCAGCCTCCCAAGTAGCTGGGATTACAGGTGCCCACCACTATGCCCAGCTAATTTTTTTTACAAAAAATACAAAAGGGTCTCACCATCTTGGCCAGGCTGGTTTCAAACTCCTGACCTCAAGTGATCTTCCCGTCTTGGCCTCCCAAAGTGCTAGGATTAAGGGCATGAGCCACCGTGCCCTTGGAGATGAAGTCTTGCTTTGTTGCCCAGGATGGAGTACAGTGGTGCCTCGGCTCACTGCAACTTCCGCCTCCCAGGTTCATGCGCTTCTCTTGCTTCAGTGGCCCGAGTAGCTAGGATTACAGGTGCATGCCACCACACCCAGCTAATTTTTGTAGTTTTAGTAGGGATGGGGTTTCACCATGTTGGTCAGGCTGATCTCAAACACCTGACCTTGTGATCCACCTGCCTTGGCCTCCCAAAGTGCTGTGATTACAGGCGTGAGCCACTGTGCCCTGCCTTATTTATTTTTGAGACAGAGTCTTGCTCAATCTTCAGGCTGGAGTGCAGTGTTGTGATCACTGCTCACATAACCTCCGCTTCCTGGGTTCCAGTGATTTTCCTGCTTCAACGTCCTGAGTGGCTGGTATTACAGGCACATGCTACCAAGCCTGGCTAATTTTGGTGTTTTTGTAGAGACAGGGTTTTGCCATGTGAGCTAGGCTGGCTTGGCAAACTAACCTCTTGAACTCCTAACCTCAAGTGATCCATCTGCCTCAGCCTCCCAAAGTGCTGGATTACAGGCCTGAGCCACTGCACTCGGCCAGCTTCCTTGTTTAGAACCTTTCAATGGCTACCCAAAGTTCTTTCACAAGGCGTATATATATCCTTTTATGAGTCAGCCCCTGACCCCTTCTCCAGCCTGTCTTGTACTACCCGCTACCTGCTTACTCATATTTCAAGTTAGTAGCACTAAAGTGCATGGCATTTCCCCATAAGCACAACTGTTTCTTGCCCTTGTATCTTTCCTCACATGTTCCATCTGCTTGAAATACCATGACTTCTCCTTTGATTAACTCCTTAAGACTCAGTTTGGGTATCATCTAAGATAGCTCCTTGGGTCTACTTCCCACCCCGTAAGCAATAATTAATGCTCTAATGATAACCTACGCATATGTCCGTCTGTGTAATCAGCATGTTCGTTTGTAATTATGTTTGTGTGAATATCTTTCCCTTTATACTTACTAACTTCTTAAATCCAAAGACTGGGCCATCACCGTCTTTTCATCACTAGTGTCAAATATAGTGCTTCTCATATGTGGACACAGTCTCTTTTACAGAAGAGGAAGTTGGGACTCAGAGTTTGTAACTCCCTTAAATGATTCATTCAAAATGAAAGTAGTGGCCAGCCGTGGTGGCGCACGCCTGTAATCCCAGCACTTTGGGAGGCTGAGGTGGGCGGATCATGAGGTCAGGAGATCGAGACCATCCTGGCTAACACAGTGAAACCCTGTCTCTACTAAAAATACAAACTAATAGCCAGGCGTGGTGGCACGTGCCTGTAGTCCCAGCTACTTGGGAGACTGAGACAGGAGAATCGCTTGAACCTGGGAGGCAGAGGTTGTATTGAGCCAAGATTGAGCCGTTGCGCTCCAGCCTGAGCAACAGAGCAAGACTCCTTCTCAAAATGAATGTAGCTTGATTTTTAAAAATCAGGTTGGGAGGAAATTTAGTAGGGCATAAATGTAAGTACTACTGTTGCCTGCTATATAGTATGCTTCCAGAACTTTGAAAAATACATTTCTATTGTTTATAAGCCACTCAAGCTATGGTATTTGGTTATGGTAACCCAAACAGACAATGTCATAAGAAGTATTAGCTCTTAAATATTTTCTTATTTAAGTGAAGTGTAATTGGATAGGCAAATAATATCCGTAGACTATTGATTAAGTGATACAAAGGAAGAGCTTGATTTTTACCAGCCAGATGGTCCTGATTTCTACCATTCTGAAGCACCATAATCAAATATCAGATATTTTACAAGTATTCTTTTAAAATGCTGACTCATGTTAAGTTGCACTGTCTATGGAGCTTTCCTTAAAATCATTGCATACGCTCTTAATTACCCCAGATTGTTACTTTGAATTAAGTTGTATTTTTAATATTTTATGAATTTACTTTCAACCAACTGTAAATACTTAAAGAATATTTCCAGTTTTCTTACCTGTTTATTATTTCTCTTTCTCTTCTTTGTTCTTCTCTTAATTATCATCAACAAACTTTACCTTCTCAACTGTGTTGAGGGCACTGGGCCGGGCACTGGGCCAGGCACTGTTGTTATGTATTACAAAGAAGAGACGCCATGGCTTGAGTTTTTTCTGATGGCCTAGAGTAAGATGTTTATGCAAAGTGTCAATGGAAACAATTATCTTAACAGGATAACACAGCCTATTTTGCTTAGAAATGTCCTAATTTCCTGTTTTTAGGTTATCCAGAGGTCAGGTGGGGATTTCTTTTCATACTCCCATAGTGCAGATTCACATCGTGCAAGCATCGCAGGACTTAGATCACAATCCACTTAATTCCAGTGGCTGCATTTATCTTCCCGAGAAAATAAGTCCTTTGCCTGCTGTTTTTATTAGTTTCTCTTTTTTAATTTTATCCAATAACCTGTAGTAAAGGTGTGACTTCAATAGCCATTAACCAGTAGCTGCTTCTTAACTAAGCTACATCTTAAAGTTCATCTGTTCCGCATTTTGAAGTTCATGTGGCTACCTGCACTGGTCAGAATGTTACAGCATTGTCACTGTTTTCCTGTCTCAGAAATCTGTTACTAAGCATTCAAGCAAGCATCAGGCCCCAAAGTAAGCCCTGACTACATGCTGTGAACTCCTGCCTTAGTGAATCAGCTTCAGTGTAGTTTGATAACTGCCTTTTTTCTTCATGTTTAATTGTGCCTTGAGGGTATGGAAAGACTACATTTATCTGTTGAAACAGACTAAGCAGCAAGTGTTCTGACATGTTTGTCGCGCAAATTATTGTACGTGACAAAAGGTAATTACATATACAATCAGGCCTGGAAGTAAATGGATAATTAGGGGTTAATACATTATCTATCGTAAGAGAAGTACCTTTGAGATTCAAGAAAAGTAAACGAAATACGTATCTTTTTAATTGAGTAAAGATTACAAAGTATAATATTTGAAAGAAATGAGTGAGGTTGTAAACCCCCTTAAATAAATACTCACCAAGGTAGTGTAATACTGTCTTTAACAGAGACCACAAAGATCCTTATTTTCCTTATTTCCATCAGGCTAAGTATGGTAATCCAACTTTGCATTCCTTCAGAAACCCAAGGCAAAATGGTAATGGGTCTGTATTTATACTCTGGGGCACAAAACCAAGTTTTTATCTCTATAAAGCATAAGAAATGAGATTTGAGTCTGAAATTCAGGTCACTTCACCAAAGATTTATTGCTAAAATTGGAGTCTGTTTTTCCCACTAATTATTGCCATAGAAATGATCTCCTTTTTCCTCTTGAGGCAATTGGGATTTAATGATCTTGGTTTGTTTCAGTTATCCTGAATGGCTTGAGTTCCATTTTAAATAAGAGAATGATAAGATGCCTCTGGGAACTTCAATATTTAGTTTTTTGGGTGTTTTTGTTTTTGTTTTTGTTTTTTTGAGGCAGTGTCACATTCTGTTATCCAGGCTGGAGTGCAGTGGCACAATCTCAGCTCACTGCAACCTCCACTTCCTGGGTTCAAGCGATTGTCCTGCCTCAGTCTCCCAGGTTGAGGGGACTACAGGTACCCGCTACCACACCCAGCTAATTGTTGTATTTTTAGTAGAGAATGGGTTTTGCCATGCTGGTCAGGCTAATTTCAAACTCCTGGCCTCAAATGATCTGCCTGCCTCGGCCTCCTAAAGTGCTGGGATTACAAGCGTGAGCCACTGCTTCTGGCCAAGTATTTAGTTTTAATTTTAGTTCAACTTTAAAAATAAAACAAGTCAGAGTCATTGTTTATAACTAATAGCAAATTATAAGTATTGTTTGACTTCCTAAAATTTTAGAGTAAAACATATGTGACTACTTATATTGAAGACTAAATTAATCTAGCTATTGGACTCTCCAGGTGTTCATTTGCCTTATTTTAAGGTATAACTATCGAGTTGGGGAGATTAACCACTTAGATTTTTTCAAATTTGGAAAAACTAGTTATTCTCTTTCCTCACGTTTTTCTTAACAGTTGTACTGCAGAAACCTAGTCTGGTCTGGCTTCCTTCATTCAAGCAACTGCCATATCTTATAGACATGTTGGCATACAATTTTTTTAATTGGCTAATTTATATTGTCTTCCTTTGTTGCTCAAGTTCTTCCAAAGTCAATTCATACAAGCAGATCTTATTTCTTCATAGCTTCAATGGAGCAAAGTGACTCATCAGAGAGAACTGAAAGTCTATTGAACACCTCTCATCATGAGTTTCAAGGTTTGATTTCCTAGTATTAGAGGTCTTTGTGCTTCATTGGTGAAGTCATTACATAACTACTTGTTATGTAAGTGTAGCAGATGATGTAACGAATCTGTACAGAAAATTAAATGTATGACCTGGGAATGTTTATTTAACATGTTTGATGGTGGCCTCACCGGTTTACAAAAGGAGCAGAACTTTGTGAAATATTTTAGTACATCCTATGGCACAAATTAAATCAATCAATAACTAGCCTAGTCTGGCTTTCAGGATAATTATAAAACATTACTAAAATTCAGAGATGTCTTAATTATTAATAGTTTACATGTAAATGATAACATAGCTCTTGTTCGTGTATATGATATGGGTTCAGTATAGACTTACGGAATTATATATCAATATAACATATGCAGTTAATCTCAACAAATACTTAGTTTATGCCTAGTATATGCTAATTACTGGGCTAAATGTGAAGATATAGAAACTAAGCAAAATAAGTCACCAGCTTTGAGGCACTTATGAAGTACATTATTAGAAGGAGGGAAAAGACACTTCAACTATTAAGATATTGGAAGGAGGCAAGGACTGGGATAGCTATGAATCACCCAGAGTAAAAAAGGAATTATTGATATTTGATTCTTTTGTGGGTAAATAAACTAATCCAAAATAATCAATATACTGTGAAAAACACCCTGATACAGAGAGGTATAGGGTAGTATGAGGACACAAAAGAGTGACAGCTAACCCAACCAAGGTGGTCTGGAGAGGCTTCCTGGGAGACTGATTTAGACTTAAGCGTTATGAACTAAGTAAGAGCTACCTGGGTGTAGAAGGAGGGAAAGGAGACTCCATACAGAAGAGCTGAGGAATGAGGAATGTCCTGGGGGTAGTCGTGGTTTCTGTTTTTTTATTTTTGAGACCGAGTTTTGCTTTTGTCACCCAGGCTAGAGTGCAATGGCAAAGTCTCGGCTCACTGCAACCTCTGCCTCCCAGGTTAAAGCAATTCTCCTGCTTTGGCCTCCCTAGTAGCTGGGATTACAGGCGCTTGCCACCACACCCAGCTATTTTTGTATTTTCAAGTCTAGATGGGGTCTCACCATGTTGACCAGGCTGGTCTCGAAATCCTGACCTCAGGTAATCCGCCTACCTTGGCCCCCAAAAGTGGTGGGATTACAGGCATGACCCACCATACCTGGCCGAGTCATAGTTTCTAAGAGAACTAAGAGTAGTTCCTTATTTAGGAGCGTGGGTTACATGAAGGGAGAGGAAGCCAAAAGGTTAAGCTGGATAAGGTGCAAGAGAGCTTTGCGTGTCATGTTAAGAAACTTGAACTTTATCTTGTGGGAAATGGGGAGCCATCAAAGGTTTTAAACAAGGGAATGATGTGATCAAATTTGTGTTTTAGCTGGATCTCTCTGGCAGCATTGTGAAGGTTGGCTGAGCTGGGTTATTGGAAGAGAGAGGCAGAGGGAATAGGTAAACTCAAAGGCCCCAGGGGAGAGATTATGATGTCTGAACTAGGACAGTAGTAGTAATAGTAGGGATGGAAAGTTGGGAGAGGGCTGGGCGCAGTGGCTCATGCCTGTAATCTCAGCATTTTGGGAGGCTGAGGCAGGCAGATCATTTGAGCCCTAGAGTTTGAGACCAGCCTGGCCAACATGTGAAACCCTGTCTCTACTAAAAATATAAAAATTAGCCAGTCACAGGGGCCTGTGCCTGTAATCCTAGCTATTGGGGAGGCTGAGGCACAAGAATTGCTTGAACCCAGGAGGCAGTGTTTATAGTGATGCGAGGTTGCACCACTGCACTCCAGCCTGGGTGTCAGAGCAAGACTATGTCTCAAAAAAAATAAAAACAAAAACAAAAAAAAGAAGAAGGTGGAAGAAAGTAAATACTGAAAATATTTAGGAAGGTAAATTGGTACTATTCGTCAATAAATTAGATGCAATAATTGTGAGAGAGAAGACACAAAGCAGACTAAATCCAGATTTTTTGTTTCAGTAATTAGGTAAAGTACTACTGCATCACTTATTACCTACCTTACAATGTCAGGAAGCTGAACTCTTATGTTCAGTACACTTAAGAGAAACAAGCCATGCCTGTGTGTGTGTTTCTGTCTGTGCATGTGCATGTGTACACTTTCCTTAAGAGTATCAACAAGCAGAGGTACCAAAACAGAAAAATTTTATGGTTTAGTATTGTTCTTCCTTTGAATTATATAGATAAAAATCTAAGTCACAGTCAACTATTTGAAGTGAATCTACTTGAGGAAATGACATGACAGGTTCTTTCTTCTATTGAATACTTGTAGGTTTTTATTATTTTTCAAAAACAGATTAAAAAATTCTTGGTAAGAATTTATTAACATTGGCTGGGCACGGTGGCTCATGCCTGTAATCCTAGCACTTTGGGAGGCTGAGGCAGGCAGATCACCTAAGGTCAGGACTTTGAGACCAGCTTGGACAACATGGTGAAATCCTGTCTCTACTAAAAATACAACAATTAGCTGGGGTGGTGGCACGTGCCTGTAATCCTAGCTACTCGGGAGGCTGAGGCAGGTTAATCACTTGAACCCAGGAGGTGGAGGTTATATGCAGTGAGCTGAGATCGTGCCACTGCATCCAGCCTGGGTGACAGCAAGATGCCTTCTCAAACACACACACACACACACACACACACACACACGTACATACATACATCTTTCTGCATTCATAAAGAACTTTCAGGAGACTTTAGTCAAATATCTGTTTGTCATTTGGGTTTAAATACATGATATAAATATTTTACCCCAATTGACAAAAGAATTATTTAAAAACTCTACATAAGGCATACAATGTTATATTACTAAATGGAAAGTCAGAAGATCCTATTCAAAGTTTATACAGGGCCAGGTGTGGTGGCTCACGCCTCTAATCCCAACACTGGAAGGCCGAGGCGGGTGGATCACCTGAGGTCAGAAGTTCAAGACCAGCCTGGCCAACATGATGAAACCCTGTCTCTATTAAAAATACAAAAAAATTAGCCAGGTGTTGTGGCAGTTGCCTGTAATCCCAACTGCTGGGAAGGCTGAGGCAAGAGAATTGTTTGAACCCAGGAATTGGAATCAGAGGTTGCAGTGAGCCAAGATTGTGCCAGTATATTCCAGCCTGAGTGACAAAGTAGGACTCCATCTCAAAAAAAAAAAATAAAAAAAAATAAAAAAGGAAAAAAGGTTTATATAACAAAATTCTACTCCTAGATATATACCCAAGAGAAATGAAAACAGTTTTCTACAAAACCTTGTACATAAATGTTAATAGCAGCATTATTTTTAATAGCCAAAAAGATAAACTCAAATGTCCATCAACTGATGATTTGGATAAACAAGGTGTGGTATATCTGTAGAATACATTATTATTTGTCAATAAAAAGGAATGAGTAATAATGTGTGCTACGACATGATGAACCTTGAAAACATGTTTAAGCAAAAGAAGCCAGTTACAAAAGACCACGTGGTAGGTTTTGTTTTGTTTTGCTTTAAATAGAGGCAGGGTCTTGCTCTGCTACCCATTCTCTAGTACAGTTCATAGCTCACTGCAGCCTCCAATTCCTGGACTCAAGCTAGCCTCCCACCTAAGCCTCCCAAGTAGCCAGGACTACAGGTGTGCACCACCACAGGAGCTAATTTTTTAATTGTATGTAGAGACAGGGTCTTTCCATGTTGCCCAGGCTGGTCTCAAACTCCTAGTCTCTAGCCTTGGCCTCCCAAAGTGCTAGGATTACAGGTGTGAGCCACCATGCCAGGCCAGAAGACCAAATGTTATGTGATTTCCATTTGGAGAGTGATTGCTAATGGCTATAGGGATTCTTTCAGGGGCTCTAAAATTGATTGAGTTGATTGTACAATTCTGTGAATAGAGTCAAAACCATTGATTTGTACCCTTAAATGAGTGGACTGTATGCTACATCTCAAAGCTGTTTAAAAAAACAGAACTTTAAAAGTGATGTAACAAGAAATAGAGGTTTAATTGTATTAAAGTTATAGAAACGAAAATAGACAAAAATGGTAAGATAGCTACCCAAGTAGAGAGCTGGTATAAAGTAAGGGAAACTCTCCTATGTGATAGCTATAAAATAATAAATTCAAAATTAGAAAAATAAGCCTATTAGGGACAGTGAGATAATCACTAGAACTAAAAAGGGAGTTAAAGTAGGGGCATGGTGGTTCACACCTGCAATCCCAGCACCTTGGGGTAGGCCGAGGCGGGTGAATCACTTGAGGCCAGGAGTTCAAGACCAGCCTGGGCAACACAGCAAAACCCCATCTCTACAAAAAGCACAAAAATTAGCTGGGCGTGGTGGTCTGCGCCTATAGTCCCAGTTGCTTTGGAGGCTGAGGCACAAGAATTGCTTGAGCATGGGACACGGAGGTTGCAGTGAGCTGAGAATTGCACCACTGCACTCCAGCCTGGGTGACAGGGTGCGACTCTGTCTCAAAACAACAACAACAAAAACCACAATGGTTTTTGTAAGTAAGTAACTCCTTACTTACTTACTTCATGGTTACTTCTGAATAGGGCAGTGAACTGTTGGTTTCATGATATGCTCTATTTGATTATTAACTATGTATTTGATTAAATTAGTTTTAATAACCACATAAATTCACACCTATATATCTATATGCTGTTTACCCATGGTAGTGACAAAAAAAAATCAATATAGAGCAAATATGGACGTATATAAATCCAATTTTGTAAATTTTACTATGTGCCTCTTTTTTTTTTTTTTCCTTCAAATTCCAAACCCACCTAGAGGTTATCTAGGACCTTCTACATTAGTTTGGCATAAAAACAACTTTAAGAACTTCCTACTTTTGTGTGTACAGTTCACCTGAGTGAAGTCTCTTAAAGAGATCCTTTTTTTTGAGCAGCTTCTTCAGCATGAAGTGCTCAGAGCTCACTCCTAGTCCTCACAGAGGTGGGAGTGGAAGGACTGGCCAAGAACAAGTCTGGCAGATGGAGCATTGGAAGAGGGCAGGCTTGAGTGAGGGTGCGTCAGATCCAGAAGGCAGCTTGAAGGCAGTTAATATCTGAAGGCAAAACAGTGAGGTGGCTGGAAGCACAATACTGTTTTGCTTCTTTATATTGTAGTTTTTGCCTGTGCTCCTTTTGGCTGCTACTTAAAATTCTCTTCTGTGCTACATGTGGAGTTTTCCAAATGTGGTGTTTTCAGATAGCTAGAAAGGAAGACAAATCCAGTGCTTTAAAAATCATATGGAGCTCATCATTTGACCTCACTATATATTTAGAGAAAGGACTTGTGGTTTTTTCCAATGTAGCTAATTTGGTAAGACCCATTTTTCCTGAATTCCCAGTGGCAAATTACTCAGGATTTGTTTGAAGGACCAGTATTTCTTGCTTTAAGCAGTATTAGGGTTTAGGACTTTTTTTTTTTCCCCCCCAGGACTTTTGTTGTTTAAATCTCTGGAGCACTCCAGGAACCCAGGCCTTAGCTTTGTTTTTTGGAAGCAAAGGAAAAATGATCTCCTGGTTTACTTTTGGAATCCGCAAAGCAACTCTGAGGTCCCAGGTGGGTTTAGTGTTTGGAAAAGGGAACTTGGGGGACTGAGGTTGACCCTGAGCCCCCAGGTCACTGTTCACGTTTACAAAAGCAAACCTGGTATCCCCAGTTGCTTTTCTCTTGAGGTTGGCTTAACTTTATTTATCTTCTGTCCTGGGTCACTGCCCCTGAGGTGCTTCAAAAGCAAAACCCAAAAGACCCAAAACAAAGAAAGCTAAACCAGATTCAAGGAAAAAATGACCTGGCACTGTGGGTTCACTTTTACAAAAGGCAAAAAGTCACTTCAAGCGTTTCATAGAATAGTTTTAAGTCTGCCTAGATTCATTGTGTCATTTGTATAAAGTGAACTCAACGGGTCTGAGACCCCAAGTTCCTTGGGCATAGACCTAAAGTGAGTCTGTAGGATGGGAAAATGTCAGTAAGCTAAATGGGTTGACACAAATGAATTCCTCAGTAATTCTGAAGTGATTCAACTATTTTAAGCATATAAATGGGACCACCCATGTAACACTTCTTTCCTTAAGCTGATCTTTTTGTTTGCTGGACACACACAGGGAATGCTGAGGAAGTGAAACATACAACTCACTTACAAATATTGGCATATGTCCACTTTATGTTATCAGATTAGTTATGAAGGGTACTTTTGAATCCTTGGTGAAAAAAAAACTTGGGATACTAATTTCAGATAATCTTATAAATCATGATGAGGTAGAATTGAGGCACATGATTTTGGTTTTTCATTTTTATATCATCCATACTTTGCACACTTCCCAAAAGGATTTAAGGTAGAATTACTTTACTTGACTATTGGAAGAAACCCATTTAAAGAACTTAATGCCAATTTTCATTATCATATGCCTGACTTTATCCTTTAATAAGTAATTGTAAAATTGCTTTTGGGTAATCTGGGGAGATTTTTGTTTTTGTTCATGTTTGATCTACATCTTTGAACTTCAGGTATATGTGTTAACTAATAAATTCACCTGTTGAGACCATGTCCTACCGTTTATTTACAAGACTGAAAGAGATTTTGTGTGATTAATAACAAACGTATTATTTGGGCATTGCCATCTGAAGGAAGCAAAACTTGAAGTAGACAAGTGAGATTTTTATACTTGTAGGTCTTAGCATTAAGAACATAGTGCATCCTGTGAAGCCTAACCAATTGTGAGAGGCAGTCCACAAGGCAATAACTGTTGAGGTGGAGTGAAGGCGAATATCAGTGTTTGTACCTGGCAACACCCCAGTTTCCTCTTTCCTTCCCATCATACTCTGACTCCAGAGCAATCATGCTCCTTTTAAGTCATCCCAATCAAAGACCAGGGTCATCTTGGTCAGAACAGGCATGGATAGCCGCCTGTGGAAATGGGCCTGGTCTATGAAATCTGGCCTGGCATAATGTTAGGTGGGACCCAGGAATAAAGTCCTGGTTTTCTGTTTTATCCTTCACTAGAACTGTATTTTAAAAACTGAAAAATGACCTTGTAATTCTTATGGATGAAGGAGGCTGGTAGACCATTCAGAAATATTAATGCTGCTTTCTCCAGGAAGATCATTTAACTCACTTAACATTAGACCCAATGCTGTATTATGATGGATCTCTCCTCTTTAACAATACCCCAATGAAAAGCTGGGAGAGATGGAGGGATGTCACTTCACTATATTCACTTGGCATAGTTTGCCTAAAAGCCAACACTGGCCTTTTCCAGAGAGCTATCAGAATAAGCTAAAGTAGTCTGTACTTACGAAGCCTAAGAAAAAAGCTCCCAAGGAAACTTGGAGTAATGGTCTGACATCATCAATAAATCAGTTATTTCTCAAATAGCTACCGAATGGTTACACTGTGCTAGACACACTTTATGAGCTTGCCTGCCCAGCTTTGAAGTTTGTTTCTATTTACTTGTTCCAGCAATACTATGCATTTGAAAAATTCCTAGACACATGAAAATGAGAAATAAGAATATGAGATCAGCATGCTTGCTGGCTCCATCTTTGCTCTCTGCCCATGTTCATGTGTAGTCTTTGGGACACAGACACGGAAACGTCTTAGCCATTAGATCTTCAGCCATTGGATTGGTAGACAGAGCGGCATGAGCAAGCATTTACCAGCTTCTACATAAGTTAATGGTTTCTATCTTATTCTGTATTAAACTTATAGTAGCTTCCTCATGTGTTACTGTAGTTTAAATTACTAGGATTCTGTCTGAATCACTTTTCTTTATAATTTCTTCCATGTTAACTCAAAAGATTACTTTTTATTCCCAACTTACAATGTAAGCTCCTTGAGGAAAGAGATTTTGTCTTGTTCCATTACTGTATCTCTGGTACCTAACCTAGCACAGTATCTAGCACATGATAGGTGAGCAGTCAATATTTATGGAATAAATAAATGAATCTTATCTAGATGCTTGGCCTTTTTATCTGCATTGGCAATGAATTCCTTAACTATTAATTTGCAAACTTGAGGCTGGTTGTGGTGGCTCGCACCTGTAATTACCGCACTTTGGGAGGCCGAGGCAGGCCTGAGGTTGGGAATTTGAGACCAGCCTGACCAATATGGAGCAACCCCATCTCTACTAAAAACAAAAAATTAGCCGGGCATGGTGGCGCATGCCTGTAATCCCAGCTGCTGGGGAGGCTGAGGCAGGAGAATCACTTGAACCCAGGAGCCGCAGGTTGCGGTGGGCTGAGATTGCGCCATTGCACTCCAGCTTGGGCAACAAGAGTGAAACTCCGTCTCAAAAAACAAAACAAATTTCTACAGATATCTGTAAATTAACTGTGCACAAGATGTATTTCTATAAATATATATATGTGTGTATATATATGTATGTATATATATTTCTCTGTGTGTGTGTGTGTGTGTGTGCGTGCGCATATATATATATATACACATATATATATACACACACATATATATATATATACACACACACACATATATATATATATATATATGGAGAGAGAGAAAGAGAGATAGAGTGACAGAGTCTAGCTCTTGTTGCCCATGCTGGAGTGCAATGGCGTGATCTCCGCCTCCCGGGTTCAAGCGATTCTCCTGCCTCAGCCTCCTGAGTAGCTGGGATTACAGGCATGCGCCACCACGCTTGGCTAATTTTTGTATTTTTAGTGGGGACGAGGTTTCTCCATGTTGATCAGGTTGGTCTCAAACTCTTGACCTCAGCCTCCAAAGTGCTGGGATTACAGGCGTGAGCCACCACACCTGGCCTATAAATATTTTTATAAAGATTAATGTAGGCCGGGCGCAGTGGCTCACACCGTAATCCAAGCACTTTGGAGGCCAAGGTGGGCGGATCACCTGAGGTCAGGAGTTCAAGACCAGCCTGACCAACATGGTGAAACCCTGTCTTAAAAATAAATACATAGGCCGGGCGCGGTGGCTCAAGCCTGTTATCCCAGCACTGTGGGAGGCCGAGGCGGGTGGATCACGAGGTCAAGAGATCGAGACCATCCTGGTCAACATGGTGAAACCCCGTCTCTACTAAAACTACAAAAAATTAGCTGGG
>NW_016107553.1:1334389-1362802 GCF_001604975.1 Cebus imitator | reverse complement strand
ATCACGAGGTCAAGAGATCGAGACCATCCTGGTCAACATGGTGAAACCCCGTCTCTACTAAAAATACAAAAAATTAGCTGGGCATGGTGGCGCGTGCCTGTAATCGCAGCTACTCAGGAGGCTGAGGCAGGAGAATTGCCTGAACCCAGGAGGCAGAGGTTGCGGTGAGCCAAGATCGCGCCATTGCACTCCAGCCTGGGTAACAAAAGCGAAACTCTGTCTCAAAAAAAAAAAAAGAAAGTAACTTTTCCTCTTTGTGAAGGGAGGGGAAAATGTGGCCAAGCAACAGGTGAAGATTACACAGAACTTTAAGTTCCCTTTTCTTTTTCAGACAGTGTATTCTTTGACGTTGTCTCAGTATAGCTTCTGTCCCAGTGTTTCAACTTTTGGAATGGGCCAGAATGGTATCTTGTCTGTAAGAAAATAGAGTGGCTTTTCATAGGTTAATATTTTCATTATACAATGTTCTTCCTGTTGCAAGAAAATCTCTATTAATACCTTTAAATTGGATAGGGAAAGAGTCAAACAAGTTCTTTACCTTCACCAAGAAAAGCTAGTTTCTGGTAACCTTTCTTTATAAGGTTTTAATCACCCCAGAGTTTTATCCCTCTCAGAGTCAGTGGTTGGCTCTTGTATCCCATGAGTAAATGCAAATGTTTCCTCCATTTGAAAGCAAAACCAGTAAGACCCTTTACTTAAAAAGCGAGTTAAAACAAAAAGAATATAAAAACTAAAGGAAGGTAGTAAGTAAAGCATTTAGCTTTCTGAAACAATTCAAATGGGGATAGGAAGTTGGTTTTAAATGGCTTAAAGGGGATTAGGGTTTTAAAGTTGGATAAAGAGTTTGGTGCTTTGGTTTAGGCATGGCATAGCTTTTAAAAGATTACTTCCATATTTGACAACGATTCTAACTGGAGATTATAAAGTAAACAGTCAATTTTAAGACACCATGGGAAACAAGAGAGTTTCTTTTTTGTTGTTGTTTGTTTACACAAAATGGTAGCCTAGAGTTAGGCTGAATCCTGAAGCCCTCATTTAATAATACTACCGAGGATCTATCACGAGAGAGAATCCAGCAGAGGTTGTTTAATGCACTTAATTGAGATTATCTGAGCTTTTGGTTTAAATTACTTTGGAAAAAGTCTAGGTGCAAACAGCATCTTTGAAAGGTAAACATACTTACCTCTGAGTAAAAAAGGTTCAATTTAAGTTCTTTAAAATTCTTCGTATAGGTTGTAGTACAGCAACCTTTATTATTTAAATTTGGATACTGGCTGAGTAATGCATAAAGATAAAATTACATCAGTACAAGGGTTAATATATATTATTATTAACAGTGTTTTAATTACTTTGCAATTATTTGAAAACACAAAGTATTTTACTAGAAAATACCCCCTGGCACTTTTAGTAAAGTGAAAAGATCTATTTTGGTTATAAAGTGCAGTTAATGAAGTTTTAAAAATGAATCTCATTCTGTTTCATCTAAGAAGCACGCCGTATTAAAATGGACCAAGGATGGCATATACTTAATTTATGTATTAACTGTGGGTAAATAATTTCACATTTTATGTTCCCCCATCTTTCTCAGCTCCTTGACCTATTTATGGTTTGGGATTGGTCTACTTATCTAGCTGATTATGGACAGCCAGCTTCTAAGTACCTTCGGGTGAATCCAAACACAGCCCTTACTCTTTTGGAGAAGTGAGTATATTCTGAAAACTTTTTTGTGTGACGTTTCAGCATTTTTTGATTCAGTGATAAAATGAAGAACTAGAGATTTCCATCAAAAAAGAAAAGTCTAGATGGAGCTTAAAAGCTCACTCTAGTTGAATGACCAAAAGTTAAGCCTTTCTTTCTTGCCCTTCAGAGTTGGTGTAGTGTATAAGCAACAGCTATTTATATTGATATGAACAAAACATCTTTGCCTTTGTATTCTGATTTGCAAGCTTAATTGACCTTAGAAATATGTTTACTGGGGATGTGACAATTGGAGCTTTCTTTTTTTTAAAAATCTATAACTCAGGAAAGAAGTTATTTTGTCAGATGTGACCAGGAATTGGAATGTTTGCTACCAGTGTTATCTAAATCTTAATATTATGGACTTGGATTCTTTACAGGTAGAGAAATATGTGATTTGAAAAAAATATATAATAAAAACCAAGGTAATAGGATTTACAGATGCATCTTGTACAACTAAACCTAAATTTAGGTGTCAACTTTTCCTTCTCATTATGTGGCAGACGTTTTCTTTACTCAATCATATTTCATTTAAAGTATCACTATTGGGAGTCTCTCTGAATCTGCCGTGATTCTGGGGGCTGCTGGATAAGAAAATAAAAATAAAAAGTATCACTATTAAAATTTTCAATTTCTAAATTAAAATTGTGTATTATTTTCCTATATTTCAAAATATCTGTGGTGTATTTGACTTGAATGGACAAGAGGAAGTGTTTAAAGTAAATGTATTTTACAATGCCATGAAATGCAACTGGGCCAAAAACGTTACTGTTTTGCATTTTCTAATGCTATTTTCCTTTCACCTTATCTTGCTATGAATGTGATTAGCAGAGTCTATAGAGGGTATGTATTTTAGCATACTTTGTGGAATAATATTAGAAAATAGTGTGATAGTGCCAAACCTAGCATATTTTAGATATATATACTAATGCAAAAATACCACTTAATATAGCATGTAAAATAAAGCTTCTAATTTTTTGCATGGTTGCTATATCTGTATATTTATTTAGTACCTACTTTCTTTGAAGTATATTTTTCAAGCATAGGATTAGTGTGAGATAATTCAGAGCATGCCAAGATATTTAACTTGTGACAGCTTAGCCTTTAATTTCCTTTTACTAAGCTTCTTCATTCACATATGTTTCTAGGATGAAGGATACTAGCAAAAAGAACAATATATTTGCTCAGTTTAGGAAGAATGATCGAGACAAACAGAAGCTGATAGAGACAGTCGTGAAACAGCTGAGAAGTTTGGTGAATGGTATGTCCCAGCACGCATAGACTTCACGTCGCTTGCACTCAGTGACACCAAATCCGTGATTCAACATTGATCTCGAGCAAGTATTGGTCATGATATAGTAATTTGTTTACAGAATCTAAAAATACAATAGAGAAGATACAGGAGGGCTTAAACAAGAAATAGTAATAAATATCATTTGTATGGATTTTTAAATAATCGAATACTATTTTATATATGGAAAAAATGACCATTTTTTTCACTTTTAGGGGAAAAATGCAGAAGTGTAATACATAAATTCTCACAAATTGTACATGAAACTGATTACAAATACATTTGAAAAACTTATGCCTCTACTCATAAGTTTTTTTTTTTCTATTTAGACTTGAATGATAATCTGTTTTTTGATCAGTATATGGCTTTGGAATGCAGTCACGTCTGTTATGGTAGTATTTCACTACCATTTTCTGACTTTTAGCTTTCATTTTCACCTCAGTGTGATTTAAGCAGACCAAAATTTATAATTCTGCTAATTCTGAGGGGGAAATAGACAAATCTTTAAAGCTTCCTAAAATCAAACTTGATTTAACTCAGTAAGAATGTGAATTATTTGTTCTACTTGGGTGGTTTAATTTAATCATTCTGAATATGAACAAAAGGTTTTGGATTTTCTAAAGATGCAGTGTTGTTTCTGTTCATCAGGGTTAATATTTCTAACTATATTGCTTGTAGCTGACCCCATTCTGGATTTGTTTGGTTTGGTTCCAGTTAAAAGAGAGGACAGGAACAAAATGGGGCTAACCACTTCAGGTGCAGCTTGTGTGAAGGTAGATGGTTCTTACACACAGAAGTTACCACAGGGGTCAGGTTACTTTCTTCAAATAGCAGATTTCAGTACTGTATCCTCATTGTGGAAACAAGCCAAACCAAATGAACTCTGGAAAACCTAAAACAAATGTACATTTTCTTTTGTGTATGTTTCCGTGGCCCAAATGGCAATATAAATCCAGTCTTTATTCTCCTTTTGTTGTATTTATGCTGAGTCCTCCCTTTGACTTTTCAGGATTTATGCCTGTAAGAAACCATGCCTGACTCTGTAAAATAAGTGTAAAGAATTATAGGTACATCTCTGGATTTTGTGATGAAATATTAAAAATATTGAGCAAGTTGAAAATGCATTGCTGTTTTGTCTATTAAGAGCTTGCTGATTTAAAACAAGTACTTCCTGGAGAAAAGGCTTATTATTTCCTAGTTATTGGAATGGGAGTGACACCAAAACAAACAAACTATATATATAATATTATATATATAAATAATATATATATATTATATAACAAACAATATATATATTATATATATGCACTTGTTCTCTTGATCATCTCTTAATCCACAGTATTTCATGTTTTTAAAGATATTACATGAAAAGCGTGGTAATTCTTCAAGCACAGTAAAATCTGGAAGAGAAGAGCGGTGAACAGCTAGCTCTTTCTGAAGACTGGAATGTGGCTATCCCTTGTGCTTTACCCAGCCCTCCAGCCAACCTGGGTGTCTTGCCTGCTTTGGCTGAGACGTCCCAGGATTCAGAGAGATGCTGCCTTTGCACTGCCTGGAGCAGACCACTGTAGGTCCTCTTTACTCTTCCCAATAATACAAGCACCCTGCACCCTTCCACACACCCCAGGTTGCGCTGTAGGGACAAGGACGAGTGAGTCCTGAGGCATTTGGAACGCTTGGATGGGACGCACAAAGCCCAAAATGTAGCAGTGTAGATTAGAGTCCGCGGGGAAATTTGGGGGAGGGAGGGAAGGATGAATTCGGCCCTTGATACCGGAAAGGTGCTGGTGGGTATCCACTTCTGGAGGCTTAGGGCGTGTTTATGAAGCCTAGGGCAGCAGTGGTACTGGCATCTATGGAAGGATACCTGACGTGATACATCAGAGAGCCGGGAGAGGTGGGGAGCTGTCAGAGGATCTCGGAGAATCTCGTCCCGGCTATCCCTAGTGAGCTCTTGCGAAGCCAACGCAGGCGTTGGCTACCGCAGTTTCCCTGAAAATAGTAGGAGCAAAGGAGAGAAAAGCCTAGTCCTTTCACCTTGGAGTGGTGAGAGGAGGACACCTAGAAGCTTGAGGGCGGGATCGCAGAAAGAGCCAGCGGCCGCCGGGGTGGGCCAGGAGCGCTGCGGGGCGCAAGCCCGGGTCTTTTCTGCCGGTTAGGTTCGTAGACTTTCTGAGCGCCTGCGAAGAGTCGGGAAACTCTGGCTCGAACCTGCAGGTCCGGCCCGAGGACGTGCGCAGTGCAAGCCCCGAGCCCAGCCCAAGCACTGCCACTCCCTACTCAGAGCACCCTCCTTGAGTGTGCCGCTGCCCACGGCCACCAATCACCACTCTGCGTGGAGCGCTTTAAATATGCAAAACACGTCACGTTGTGTGAACCGGTATCGGTCCTTAGGGAGGGAGCCAATATCTATATAAACTTGTCCAGGATGGGCCGAGAAGGGTTAAACGACTGGAGGAGGGAGAGGTGGGGCGGAGGTCTGCAGACCAGGTTGGCAGCAGTGGTGAGTTGCTCCTCTCTTCGCCCTCCCTCGCTGCTTCTATCCAAAGAGTGCTGAGCCCGGGAGGAGGTGGGAGGTGCCGCGGGGTGTGAGTATTACGGAGGCAGCGGGCATCTTCAAGAGGGACTGGCATTTGGGCCCAGGAACTGGGAAAATGTCCTGAGCTCGCCGGCCTCGAGGAAGGCACGTTTCCTAAGGGCGCACAGTCACTGCCGTCTTCCACCGCCCGTCTGTTTTTAGAACGGAGTTCTCAGCCAAGCTTATAAATCTCGGGCTTGGCCCCCAAGCTCCAGACTCTTTCCGGACAGAACAGGTGAGCACTTCGCACTGCTCTGGCGGTTCTTGAGTCCCCTGCACTCCCTGCGCTCCCAGCGGCCTGGGCCCCGCGGGCTCATCATGTTTCCTTGGGGGCTGAGCTGCCTGTCAGTGCTGGGGGCGGCTGGCACTGCTCTCCTGTGCACCGGCCTGCTGCTTAGCCTAGCCCAGCACCTCTGGACCCTCCGCTGGATGCTGAGCCGGGACCGGGCCTCCACTCTGCCTCTGCCCAAGGGCTCCATGGGCTGGCCCTTCTTCGGTGAAACGCTGCACTGGTTAGTTCAGGTGAGCAGTCGTTCGACCCCGAGCGCTTTTCTCGGTTCCCACGGGACCCACCTGAGTCTCAATGCCCACGGGATTTGTAGCCAGTCCCTGTTCATCACCCACGACCCCAGGAAGCACGCACAACTCATCGCCTTTGCCCACCTACTCCGTTCCCTCGAAGGGACCTCAAGTCACTGTAATTCTCCCCAGAGCAATTCCCCGACACAATGCAGGCGGTAAACGGAAGGGGTTTTAGGAAGGGGTCTGAGGAGCGTGTGCTGCAAGCGTAGAAAAGGAGCCTGGGGCTTGTCTCCACTGTGAGTCCTTGGGCGCTCACGTCTTCATTCTGAGCCTCGGTTTCCTCATCTCACCAATAGGAACAGGAGCATGTACATTGCCATAGAGTAGTTGTCAGGCCCATTGGGGATCTTGTTTTGTAAACGCGCCAGCCAGGGTCAGCCAGGGGCAGGGAGTTGTGACCGAAAAGGCAGCTGGGACGTCTGGGTCAGATCCCCGGCCCGGGCCCAGAGGTTCCAGCTCTCCTCGCTCTGCCTCGCTCGCAGGGCTCGCGCTTCCACAGTTCTCGCCGGGAGCGCTATGGGACAGTGTTCAAGACTCACTTGCTGGGCAGGCCAGTGATCCGCGTCAGCGGCGCAGAGAACGTGCGCACCATCCTGCTGGGCGAGCACCGCCTGGTGCGCAGCCAGTGGCCGCAGAGCGCGCACATCCTGCTGGGCGAGCACACACTGCTAGGTGCCGTCGGCGATCCGCATCGGCGGCGGCGCAAGGTAAGTGGAAACGGGAATGGGCCGTGGAAATGTTGGATCCGCGGTCCCCGGCATCTGCAATGGGTCAGGCCGGGTCCCCAGTGTTGCGTTCACTGGGAATCCTACCTATGTGCCTGATAAGGATCGGGTGGCCTTGGGCGGGTCCGTTACCTTCAGCTTTGATTTATAAAGTTAGGACTGCGCTAAAGGGCTCTTTCATCTCCCATCTTCTGTGACTGTGGTACCAGAAGCGCTGGAGACTCAGGCCTAGAGAGGGGCCAGGGAAGACTTCTTGGAGGA
This sequence comes from Cebus imitator, assembly GCF_001604975.1. Lineage (NCBI taxonomy): Eukaryota > Metazoa > Chordata > Mammalia > Primates > Cebidae > Cebus > Cebus imitator. Next base: position 1,355,628 of record NW_016107553.1, on the reverse strand, counting down.
GATGGCAGCTGGAGCCTAGATGGGAGGGATTATGTTCATCAGAGCAGAACTGGGAGAAATGGTGAAAGCAAAAGCCAGCAAGTGTAGGTATGGGCTGCTTAGAAGAAGGGGAAAGAACCGGAACTGGCCTACTGGCTATTCCGGAATCGCCAAGCAGAGAAGGCCCGACTGCCTCCTGCGCTGATCACGCGCGCTCCCGCAGGTCCTGGCACGAGTGTTCAGCCGCGCCGCGCTGGAGCTCTACGTGCCGCGCCTGCAGGGGGCGCTGCGGCGTGAGGTGCGCTCCTGGTGCGCGGCGCGCGGGCCGATCTCGGTTTACGACGCCGCCAAAGCGCTCACCTTCCGCATGGCCGCGCGCATCCTGCTGGGGCTGCGGCTGGACGAGGCTCAGTGCGCCATGCTGGCCCGGACCTTCGAACAGCTGGTGGAGAATCTCTTCTCACTGCCTCTGGACGTGCCCTTCAGTGGTCTGCGCAAGGTACGGCCGCCCCAGCTTCAGACCTTCTCCCGAGGTTCCGCGACGCAGGCTGGCCTCCCAGACCCAGACGGGGCACCCTCCGCCCACTCCGCGCGTCTGTCACCTCTGCTGGGTAACGGCGGTGCGGCCTCGGGGTGGGCTGCGTCGTGGCGGTGGCGCGGCTGTAGGCTCCGGACCTGGCCTTTGTGCTGGTTCGCTTGTGTGACCCGAGGCGGGCCACACTCCTTCCTTGGGACGCGCCTGCCGGTACACGCTCCAGCCTGAGCAAGCTCGGGCCGCCAGAGTTTGGAGTCTCGGTGGCAGACGTCCGGCCAGTCGGTCCGATCCCTTCCCACAGCGGCGTCTCTGGGTCAGGCCTTCATCACCTCTTCTGAAGCCCCGATGGCTGGGGAACGGGAACCGTGGAGAGCGCGAGGGCTGCAGATGCGCCCCGAACCAGCCCGGCACCAGCCCCGGACCCACGGGGATGGGTGTCGGCTCCACCGGCCCTGGGCCCTCTAGGTTTCCAGATCAGAAAACTGCTGCCTCTCCAGACTTCAGAGAAATGGGCAGGACCCGCAGAGTAGCTATGATGGCCCATCCCGCGTTTTGGTCGCCCTGTTCTGGGTCTTCCCACTGTTTGATTCCCTGATTTTCTGTCACCTGAATAAAAATAATATGTATAAAAGATCATGCTGCCGGGCGCGGTGGCTCAAGCCTGTAATCCCAGCACTTTGGGAGGCCGAGGCGGGTGGATCACAAGGTCAAGAGATCGAGACCATCCTGGTCAACATGGTGAAACCCCGTCTCTACTAAAGCTACAAAAAATTAGCTGGGCATGGTGGTGCGTGCCTGTAATCCCAGCTACTCAGGAGGCTGAGGCAGGAGAATTGCCTGAACCCAGGAGGCGGAGGTTGCGGTGAGCCGAGATCACGCCATTGCACTCCAGCCTGGGTAACAAGAGCAAAACTCCGTCTCAAAAAAAAAAAAAAAAAAAAAAAAAAAAAAAAAAAAAAAAAAAAAAAAAAAAAAAAAAAAAAAAAAAAAAAAAAGATCATGCTATAGGCTGATCACTGTGGATACATTTTCTGATCTAATCATCGCAGCCTGCAAAGTGTTATTATTCTCATTTTATTGACCAAATTTATTTTATTGACTTACCAAGATCACACTGTTAGTAGGGGCAGAAACAGGACTTGAACCCCTTCTCCTCTGACTACAGAACTCAAGTGCTGAATTACTGTGCTTTCCCTGAGGGGATGCTTTTGCTGTGACTGTTCCCTGAACTCTGGAGAGGCATCCCCTCTTGCCCGTGCCCTTACAGAGGCTAATGCTTACAACATCCAATAGTGTCCTCTAAGTCAGAGCTTTGCTGGGGGCATCAAGGTGCCCTGGCCTGAGCCTAGTGCAGGGAAAGGGCAATGGGCTGACCCTAGCCACACTGGGCTTGGTGCCAGGCATGGTCACAGACAGCTGTGTGACTCTGGGCAATTGCTTGACCTCTCTGAACCTGAACATCTTCTCCTCAGGATGACAGTAAACTCTGCCATGGCTCAGAGGGGGCTTGTGATAATCAAGACAGAATGATGTTTGTGGACAGTGGACATATCCCCAACCATTTACTGTGCCCAGCCATATGCCAGGCCAGGAGCTAAGCTGGAAGGCTGTTATCACCAGGATGTTGGCACAGCCAGTGCAGAGAAGGTTTTCTGGGTAAGTGGCCAGGACTGGCCTCCTTAGTCTTCCTGCCCCATCTTTCTTCTCTCCCTGCACATCAGGGCATCCGGGCAAGGGACCAGCTGCATCGGCACCTGGACGGGGCCATTTCTGAGAAGCTTCATGAGGACAAGGCTGCAGAGCCAGGTGATGCCCTCGACCTGATCATTCACAGTGCAAGGGAGCTGGGCCACGAGCCCTCCATGCAGGAGCTGAAGGTAGGGGCTGGGAGGTTGCTCCTTCCCCCATCTTTTGCATCCCCAGCAGGCCCCTACACCAGTGCTGCATCCCCAGAGCCACATCCTATGTGGCCCCACTTTGAGGCAGAGGCACTCCTCAGATGAGGGGAAAGAGGAGACCTGTGCTTCAGTCACGTCTCAGCCACACTCACTAGCTGTGCAGCCTACAGCCACCTGCCACCCTTGTCAGTAGGAGACCTGAAGCCAAGAATCCTAGGCCCATCTTTGTATGTTTCTGGCCACAAACGGCTCTCTTCCCTTTTCTTTCCCCACCTACTTCCCTGCCATTCTATGCCTTTGCCTCTGCTGTCCCCCTGCTTGCAAAGCCCTCATCATTCATTTTTGTACAAACTCTAAGGGGCTCAGGATCAAACTCCACATCCTCAAAGCTCCCCTCTTCCTTCCAAAATCACCTCTCTCCTTCTATGAGCTATCTTGGCATCTGGCACCTCTATCTGTCTGTCTGGCTGCTGTGGATCTCCTGGAGAATTAGGACCCCTCCCCATGTACACACATCACACACACAGTGGAGGGGAGGGGAGAAGCTTTGGAATGGCCTCAGGACCCACTTCAGCACCCAAAAAGGAGTGACGTTTGGGGGAGGGGAAGTTAGAAATTGGGAGACCTCAATCTTCCATAAGCAACTACCACCCATCCTTTTTCTGGGCCTCAGTTTCCCACTTTCTACCAGACATCCCTGAAGGGTGGACTCAGCTTTAGCTTCTTTTCTGAGAATGGAACTAATAGGAACATGAATAGGCCGGGCACGGTGGCTCACGCCTGTAATCCCAGCACTTTGGGTGGATCACGAGGTCAGGAATTTGAGACCAGCCTGGCCAACATGGTGAAACCCTGTTTCTTCTAAAAAAATACAAAAATTAGCTGGGTGTGGTGGTGGGTGCTTATAATCCCAGCTGCTTGGGAGGCTGAGGCAGAGAATTGTTTGAAACTGGGAGGTGGAGGTTGTAGTGATCTGAGATCACACTACTGCACTCCAGCCTGGGCAACAGCAAGACTCCGTCTCAAAAACAAACAAACAAAAAGAACATGAGCAATGGACTCATGAGTCCTGGGGGAGCCAGGTGGACAGGGACTCTTCTGGGCTAAGGGGAGCAGAGTAAAAAGGAGTGGACAGGGCTGGGTAGGGGTGATAGCACCCTCCCGGTTCTCAGGAAGGGACTCACTGGCCAGGAATCTTCAGTTCTGGCCTGGACCTCAGGGGCTGGGCAGGGAGGATGCTGGGGGCTCTGGAGTCTCCATCCCAGTTACCCTCTTGTCTGGTGCAGGGCAAGGTTAGTGGGCAACCAGGTCTTTCATTCCGCAAATATTATTTTGCACCTATTCAGTGCCAGGCTCCACGCTGGGACTGGGAATATAGTGGTGAGCGAAACACAGTCAGTGTGCTCGAGGTTCAGGAGAGGAAGGAACACGTACATCTTGTGATAGCGTGAATCAGTGTATAAAACAAACTGTGGGTGCTGCCAGCAAGGAAGGCACTGGGTGGGACTTGAGAAGGCAGAAGCAAGCAGTCAGCACTGGAGCCTGGAGGATGAAGCCACCAGGCCCCTCCTCTGCCGTTCTTGGGCAGAGCAGACCAGGAAGACCTTTTGTGACTCCTGGGACTACTGCGGTAAGGAGAGGATGAAGTGGTGAGGCTGGCCTTGGTAGGAGGCTGGCGCTGCTGCTGCTGCAGGTGCCTTTGTTGCATTGTAGCCATTGTCAGGCTGCTCCGCTGGGGTTGGAGGCAGCACCACAGGTGGTTAAGAGCGCTCAGCCCGGCTGCGAGTGCTAGCTGTGGGACCCTGAGCACTTCTTCGGAGCCTCCGTTTTCAACTCCATAAAACAAGAGCAGCAATTGTGCCTCACAGAGGGGAGGGGAGGTGAGAACCGAATGAGTGAATATTCTTAAAGCACCAAGGAGAGGGCACAGAGTAAGTTCCCGCATTCTCTCTGGGAACCATCGCAAGGCGGGGGGATAGATCCTAATTTTGTCAGTTGCTATAGGTGACTTTCCCAAGTGGCAGACTTGGGATTTAGTTCACTTCAAAACGGTGCACATAGTCGCGGCAGGAATAGCACTTCTCTGCCTCTGGCTTTGCGCAGTAGTAAATCTGGGTAACTTTCATCTCCGGGGGGCCGTCGGGCCAGCGCCCCGGTGCGGGAGACTCAGTGCCGCCCGGGGCTATCTTGCAGGAGTCGGCTGTGGAGCTCCTCTTCGCCTCCTTCTTCACCACGGCCAGTGCCAGCACCTCGCTCGTCCTGCTGCTACTGCAGCACCCAGCGGCCATCGCCAAGATCCGAGAGGAGCTGGTGGCGCAGGGGCTGGGGCGCGCGTGCGACTGCACACCTGGGGTAGCGGGAGGCGGCTCGGGGCCCCTGCCCGATTGCGGCTGCGAGCCGGACCTCAGCCTCGCAGCCCTGGGCCGTCTGCGCTACGTCGACTGCGTGGTCAAGGAGGTGCTGCGCCTCCTGCCGCCCGTGTCCGGGGGCTACCGCACCGCTCTGTGCACCTTCGAGCTAGACGTAAGTGCGCCGCGCCCGCCCACTGCCAGCCTCCTGCCGCCTGCCGCGGCGCCCAGGTGGGAGGAGGGCGGAGGGACTCCGACGGCGCGGTCTTCTCTTTTGCTCTCCGAGCCTCATCCTTCAGTCCTGTAAAATGGGCTGAGCCTTGTTCCACTTCCCCGATCCCGGGCTGAGGAACCAAAGCCTGGCCAGCCCGCAAGAGTAGGGATCTCGTACACTTCAGCTCTTGGCGGCGGTCCACACGGGTCAACTAAATGAGAGCGGAGTTTTAGAATAAAAAACACACTTTTATCCATGTAGCGCCCCCTCCCAGCCAGTGAGTGTGGATGGAGAACAAAGAGAACCCCTCAGTACGTCCTGTACTCTACACCTTTGGCTCCCACATAAGATCAAGGAATCCCTCATTGCAACCCGTCCAGGGCTCCTGCTGGGGCCAGATTCCAGGGGTGGGGAGAATTACAATACGGATGAGGCTGGTTTGGGCCGAGCAAGGTTAAAGTCTAGAACTGACTCCATCTCCGTACGACCTTGTGCAGTTCCCTCTTCACTCTGGGCCTCAGTTTACCCTCTGCAAGGAAGCTGCCTTGGTTCTTTCCAGCTCTGACACTCCAACCAGGTGGGGCGGGGCTGTGGGGGTACCGTGGTGGCCTCAGGCACTGGGGCTCTGGCTGTGCCAAGCAGCGGGTGTTTGCCTGAAAGGCTATCACGGCGGTCCCCTGCTTGGTGGCTGGGTGGCTCCAGGCAAAGATGGGCACCTCCTGCCACAGTGAACATTTGTGGCATATTGTGTGCCAGGGTTAGGAGGCATCAAAGGGACTGGGATTCTGCCCTGGAGGAACTCCACTTGGAGAGGGAGGGGACCAGGACCGACAGCGTCATCCCACTTGTGGTGTGAAGAGAGTGATCTCTAGTGCTGGATGACACCAACACATTTGGAGAACTGGCATTTGAACTGGAGCAGTGAAAGGTTAGGATGGGAGAGGTCACTACAGAGAGAGCAGACTCAGACAAAAGTGGTGATAAGTGTCTTGGATGGGGACTCAGTCTTGGAATGCAAGCTTCATTCTGCAGGCACCAAAATGCCCTCCATGACCTTAGGGGAAGCAGGAGGGGAGCACAGAACCAGTAAGTGGGCAGAAGACAGGAAAGGGTCTTAGCCACCCTCCAGTTCCCAGGACACTGATGTCTAGAGAGGAGAGAGAGCTCCTGGGATGATTCCAAGATGTTCTGTTCCCCAGTTAGAAAGTTTTGAGTATTCACCCTGGAACTTGATATAAGAATAGCAGTGTAGTGAGGGTATTCGAAGGCATATCAAAAAGCCAAACGGTTGAAAAAGCTAGGGATGGGCAGAGAGAACATGAAAGCTGCCTTCCAACATTTTCAGGACTGGCCAGTTTGATTCTCATGTGCGCCTTCTTAAAGTGTGGGTACCAAATCTGAACATTATTGTCCAGCTGATGGATGGGAAGGATGGGAGGTTTTCAGCTCAGTGCAAAGAAGAGCGCTGCAATGGATCTGACCTCGAGGAATTGTCATGTGTGTTTCTCCCACCCTAGCAGCTGGTAGGTGCAGCACTAGAATTTAGGTCTTCTGATCCAAGGTCAGAAGAAAAAAAGACAGACAAAACCAAACGGGGACCTAACTAATAGGTCCTTTTTACTGAACACTCATATGTGCCAACTCCTTAATTTGAATCCTCACCAACAAAGTGGGCATTTTCCTCTTCATTTTTTCAATGAGGAAACTGAAGCTCAGAGAGACTGCACATCTAGTCCAAGGTCATACATTTCACCAGTGAAGGAGTTGAGATTGGAACACAGAGCTTTCTCCTGGTTTCCGGGTTAATCGCGGTTTCCTCCTGGTTTTCGGAAGCCTGATGGGGTGGAGGGTAGGTTTTCACAAGCCTCCACTGGGGTGGAGGGTCGGTTCAGGGTCCCCAGTTACCAGGTGCCTAGTGGTCAGGCTGGTCCTCGCCTCTCCGCAGGGCTATCAGATCCCCAAGGGCTGGAGCGTGATGTATAGCATCCGAGACACGCACGAGACGGCTGCAGTTTACCGCAGCCCTCCCGAAGGCTTCGACCCGGAGCGCTTCTGCTCAGCGCGCGAAGATTCGCGGGGCACCTCCAGCCGCTTCCATTACATCCCGTTCGGCGGCGGTGCGCGCAGCTGCCTCGGCCAGGAGCTGGCGCAGGCTGTGCTCCAGCTGCTAGCTGTGGAGCTGGTGCGTACCGCGCGCTGGGAGCTGGCCACACCCGCCTTCCCTGCAATGCAGACCGTGCCCATTGTGCACCCCGTGGACGGGCTGCGGCTCTTTTTCCACCCCCTCGTGCCTTCGGCTGCAGGGGATGGGCTATGCCTCTGACCTGCTTGCACTGTAGGACACGGCTAGGCCAGTGGCTGTAGCAGGCAGCGCCACCCATCCGCAGCTTCCCATTGTAGCGTCGCGCACCCTGTCGTTCACTCGTGCAACAATCGTTCAACAAGCGTTCACCAAACGCGAATGTGTGCCGGACTCGAGGGAAGAGGAGCTCGAGCCACCGCTGCTGTGCCAGAGAAGCATCTAAGCCCATGGGAAGGTGCCTTCTGCGCGCCGCGCCCAGAGGAAGGCAAGGTCGTGGGCCAAGCTTACAGGCTCTCGAAGCAAGAATGGAGGGAATAGATAGATCCCCACTAGGTGCTGCCTTACTTTCCCTTCCCGAACCAATCCAGGGACGGTGCATGGATGGGGAAGGCGGGGTAGGGGTGGTAGGGGAGTAGGGATATTGCAACTAGAGGACCTTGAAAAGAGACCCGAGCACGCGGTGGGACCTACCACCCATGTAGAGAAGCGGGGACGCAGCTGTGGGCGCAACGCTGGCCTGGCTTTGGGGCACAGAAAAACACACAGAGGAGGCCCGAAGGAAGGCCCCCTGGCAGCTGGCCTCCGGCTTCGTGCACCTTGGCCACTCTGCTGGTCTCCGTGGGAGCTCTAAAGAGCTCAAGGTCACTAGATTCTGCTGGTGACTTCTTAAAAAGAAAAATTCCTACTCTAAGAACGTATTTAGTCTTCTCATGTATATAGAGACTGGGCACACCAACACGTCTCCAACGCTGGATTAGGTTCATGGGAAGTTGAGACATAATCAGAAAGGTTTAGATATTTGTATCAAAAGTCGGAAGGCCAAGAAATAAAGTGTCTTAGGAGTGGTTAAGTGAGGAAGCTAGGGCTTAGCTGGGCAGCTGCTCCCTGGGGGGAAAGCACCCGGGTGAGGGTTGGGAAGGCCGGGAAGGACCCACCACAGAGTATACCCAGAGAGGAGCTGGGAGCTGGGCAGCCGGGGGCCTGGGCTCCCCTGACTTCTCTCTGAGTATAACCCTTGAAGCTGGGCTGTGAATTGTCTCCAGGTTTCAGGGACCTTTTTTCCCCCCTTTTTTTGGAGGCAGGCTCTCCCTCTGTGCCCCAGGCTGGAGTGTAGTGACATGACCAGCTCACTGCCACCTCTGCCTCCTGGGCTTAAGCCATCCTCCCATCTCACCCTCCTGAGTAGCTGGGAGTAGCTGGGGCTACAGACATATGCCACAATGCCCAGTTAATTTTTTTCTATTTTTAGTAGAGACAGGGTTTCACCATGTCACCCAGGCTGGTCTCAAACCCCTGGGCTTAAGTGATCCGTCTGCCTTGGCCTCCCAAAGTGCTGGGATTACAGGCATGAGCCACTGCTCCCTGGAGTCACTGCTTTCCTGTGACCCCAGTCCCTGTGTGCTTACCCCTCCCTGCCATTTCAGGGACTTCTGGTTTTACTGCTTCACCATCCTCTCTATCACAGAGGAGAAATTGAGGAGCAATTGAGGTGAATGACTCACCTGAGAAGCCCAGCAATAGGCTCCTGGACTCCCCAGCCAGTGCTCTTCCCACCTGATCCCTTCACTCTTCTGCCCCAACCTCTGTTCTTGCAGCCATCAGGTAGGGCTGAACACTTTGGCCTCCTTTTCATGATAAGCCCTAGCTTGACTTGAGGACTCTCTCAACCATTCCAGTACAGAGGTTCCAAACAGTGTGTAAATCAAAGCCAAAAGCCTCTATGTCACCATTCCCAATCTCCCACTTCAATCTGCCACCCAGCTTCTGACAGGCGGGGGCAGCTGGACCTAACCGGTGAGCCAGGGAAGTAGCCGCCAAGGCCGGAGCTGACCCCTTAGTGAACCAGAAGGAAGCCAGTGCCCTTCTGACCTTATGCTTAAGGTGGATTGTGGGGCCAGAAGGAAGGGGGACACAGCAGGCGCTTACAGGGATGGTAGCTCCACAGCGCAGCGGGCCCTTCCGACCTGGGCTGACGCCGCCATAACCCCCATACAGGGCAATTCATCACCCATCGCCAGTCAAGAGCCTGGCGCCAGGCCCTGAGCTCGGCAGACACCAGGGGCAGCAAAGGTGGCAGGCTATGGGCCTGCCCTAAGAGGACTCTTGAGGATGCAGAGGACAGCCTGGCCTGAGAAGCAGGGTTTGGATGAGGAGAAGGATGCAGGCTTCCGGTTTGATGTGATTTCGAGAGAGGAGAGAAGAATGGGGTGGGGACCCTCAGAAGCAAGGCCAGTCGAGCTGGTTCCAAGAAGACCTGCTCTGGGGCCTGGACTAACTCTAAGCCTCTGTGGGGGTGGCTCCAATTTTAATTTTCCATGGGTACATCATGCTCAGTAATTTCAAGGGATAGCTGAGCTCCTGTCTTAGTAGCTGCAGATTCTCTAGGGAAGGAGCTGAGGAGGTTCCTGCCCCTCTGCACTTGACATGCTCAGAGGGAAACAGACAAGATATAAACTAGCAAACAAAAAAGTAAGAATATGTCCAGCGGTGATAAGCGCCGTAATGGAAATAAAACAGGCCTGTGATACAGAGTGTCTGTGGCTAAATTAGGCTGGATGGGTGGGGGGAACCTTGCAGGAGGTGACATTTGACTTGGGAAGGACCCAGCCAGCAGTGGCCTGGGGGAGGGGTGCCTCAGCAGGTATAAAACCCTGAGATCGGAAATGGGAAGAGGGGTGGAAAGGAGAAAAGTGGAGGTGGCCTGCTTTGCTGTGACTCCAGCGCCCTCACCCCTCCCCACCAGCAAAACAACCGGACTCCCCACCCCTGCCCCTTAGCGATAGGGAGGCTGTTTTGTAAACATCTTGGAAACAAGCTGTTTTTCAGTGAACCAACCCCCTCCCCACCCACCACCCCCCACGAAAGCTTGGCAAGGTTCCTAGATCAAAGTTCCTATTGGGCTGGTAATTTATTGACCCCCCCGCCGCCCTACCCCCCTTCAAGATGTTCTTTAATGATCGTTCACTCTCACATTTAATCCTTTCCTGTCTGACGCCCCCGCCGGCCTCAATGGACAGATAGATTAAAATGTTTTTTATCCCTGCGGCAATTTCCAGCTCATCTTGTGACCCGGCTTGCGCTGAACTTGGCGAGGTGGCCCCGCAGAGATCACTCGGATGTCACGGTCCGGCCTGCAGGGGTCACAGGCGGGTCAGGACCGAGGATTGGGAATGGGCCCCAGGTCATGTCCCCGCTCGCAGGCTTTGCACACCGGCCGGAGGCGCTGTCCAGAAAGGGGCGGACCCGGAATTTCTGAGAATTACCTCCAGCGCGATTGGCCCGGGTTCCTGCGGTGGCCAGAGGTTGGCTCGCCGTATTTACAGCCACCAAATCGTTTGCCAGAGACTGAAACCCTGCCCAGAGCCTCTGAAACGCTGGGCAGGTTATGGGGAAACGCTGATCCCCCCGAAACATGCCCTGTGGCAGCGACTCCGGCTTGGAGTGTCGCCAGGATTGTGCGGGTCCCTACGACCTCGGCAGATATTTCCTGATACCTCCGGGTTTGGGGACCACCGCGAGAAGGGCAACTCATTTAAGCTCTCAGGAGCAGCTTTCCATCTCCAAGGGACTCTCTCTTCAAGGCGTGCGGCAGGCTTCTCCCAGAGCCAGTGTTAGTTCTAAACAAACGCACGTCATTCTGTTTCGTTTTCGGCGCCGCTCGTGCGTTCAGCGCCCAAACCCAGGGACAGTGTGGCCCTGACTAGTCCCGAGCCGGGAGGCTCCGCCAGGTGGAGAGCCGGGAGCACAGGTGCGCGTCCCGCAGCGTCCGAGCTCCCGTCATTGGCTACAGTAGAAGGTGACTGTAGTTGGGCAAAGTACTGAAGACTTCCCAATACGGATTCCTTCACCACTCCTATTGGGAGTCGGCAAAAGCCTGAGTTTCGGGCCGAGCACACTCTCACCTGGGTGAAGACAGTGACTTTACTAAGGGTAGGACTTGAGAGAGAGAAGGAGGACTCCAGTGCCCGCTGTCCCGGCCACCCAGGTTACACAACCTACCGTTCCTGGAGCTGGGAAGAATAGTTGCAACTGGAGCCCCCTTTTGGGAACTCACTGCCCCGAGGCTTAGAAAGGTCGGGAATGAGCGCCTCCCTGTTAAGGAGGAGGAAGCAGGCAGTGATGTGTGGTGACTTGCCCAAGGTCACGAGCAATAGAGATGGAGCCGGGCCTCGGAGCCAGGACTCCTTTTCCTCTTTCTCCGTCTCTCCCGGCCAGGGCTAAGGACCTCTTCCCTGCTGCCCAGCTGAGGCCCCAAGCTGCAGAGCTCTCAGAATGGGAGTGGGGGACGGGGGTGGTGCTGTGCTCGGATCTCAGAGCAGGGCGCCGACTGCCTAGGCGAAGTGCCCCAGAGTCGGGGATGAGGCTTGTGCAGAGTAGCACCTGGATACCTGAGGGACCTGATGCCATCTTGTATCCTGAAGTAGGACCTTCCAAGACTTCGCGAGTGCTGCCCCCCTTGGGAAGCTGGGGATCCCAGATCTGCCTATTGCGCGCGATGCCCCGCGGCTCTCTCTTGGACTCTGTCCCTGGGCTCTTCTGTGCAATCCTTCGGAAAAGTCGGGAGGCCTGCTTTATGCATCTCTTTTGGACCTCAGTTTCCCCACCCGCAGGGGAAGGCAGCTGGACGATTCCTGAACGGACTTTTCCTTGCTTTCTCAGCAGGTGGAAGGGAGCCCACGCAGCGCCTGGAAATGGAAAGCCAGTGAAGGCTGCTTTGGGCCGGGGCAGCGGGTGGGACCGGGTGGGAGGGATTCCAAGGAGACCGCTGGGAAGGCTAGGGCTTGGAATTCCGGCTCCTCTGAGCCTCGGCCCTCCCCCATCGCCGCCTCGGAGCTCGGCACACCTTGGAGGGGGGAGGCGGGCAGCTCCTAGCCCCGCACCCCGGGAGGCGCGCTCGGAGGGAAGCCGCCACCACGCCGCCTCTGCCTCAGCGCGGAACAAACGGTTAAAGATTTTGGGCAGCGCCTCGCTGGGGGAGGAGCCAGGGGCCCAATCCGCAATTAAAGATGAACTTTTGGTGAACTAATTTGACCAAGGTAACGTGGGCAGCAACCTGGGCCGCCTATAAAGCCGCCGCGCCGCGGGGTTTGGAGCGCTGGCGGTGGCGGCAGGTGGCGCAGGAGGTCGCGGCGCGCCATGGGGCTCCCGGCGCTGCTGGCCAGTGCGCTCTGCACCTTCGTGCTGCCGCTGCTGCTCTTCCTGGCTGCGATCAAGCTCTGGGACCTGTACTGCGTGAGCGGCCGCGACCGCAGTTGTGCCCTCCCCTTGCCCCCCGGGACTATGGGCTTCCCCTTCTTTGGGGAAACCTTGCAGATGGTGCTGCAGGTAAGGGAGCCTGGGGCGGGACAGGCCGCTTCCCCGGAGGCCGGCGCGGCTCTGGGCTTCTGCTGAAGTCGGTGCAGGCGCCCCCGGGAGGCAGGCGACTGCGGCTAGGAGCAGGGCTGGCGGGAGGCGCGGCGCTCCCCGGCGCCCCCTCATGCTCACCTCTCTCCTCGGCCTTCCTCCCACAGCGGAGGAAGTTCCTGCAGATGAAGCGCAGGAAATACGGCTTCATCTACAAGACGCATCTGTTCGGGCGGCCCACGGTGCGGGTGATGGGCGCGGACAATGTACGGCGCATCTTGCTCGGAGAGCACCGGTTGGTGTCGGTCCACTGGCCCGCGTCAGTGCGCACCATTCTGGGATCTGGCTGCCTCTCCAACCTGCACGACTCCTCGCATAAGCAGCGCAAGAAGGTGGGGGCGGGGGGCGATGCTTGGACAGGGAGGGGGACCCCATTTGTGAGCGGGATTCCGGCCGATGGATGCTGGGCGCGGGCCAGCCGCGTGAGGTGGGCTAGAACCCTTTGCCAGTTCCAGGTTAGCTTTTCCAGTCCGGAGAGTGCCATGTGTCTGGCGGGACTAGGGGTGTCTGGAAGGGGACGGCGGGAGACGAGAGGGGCGGATGGAGGGTCTTAACCCTCTCCCCTCCTTGGGGCTCAGGTGATTATGCGGGCCTTCAGCCGCGAGGCACTCGAGTGCTACGTGCCGGTGATCATCGAGGAAGTGGGCAGCAGCCTGGAGCAGTGGCTGAGCTGTGGCGAGCGCGGCCTCCTGGTCTACCCCGAGGTGAAGCGCCTCATGTTCCGCATTGCCATGCGCATCCTACTGGGCTGCGAACCCCAACTGGCGGGCGACAGGGACGCCGAGCAGCAGCTGGTGGAGGCCTTCGAGGAAATGACCCGAAATCTCTTCTCGCTGCCCATCGACGTGCCCTTCAGCGGGCTGTACCGGGTAAGCGCGGCAAACGGGCTGCGGACGAGGGGCGCGGGACCCGGGCGTCTGCTTACCGCCGCGCGCTCTCTGCGCTCAGGGCGTGAAGGCGCGGAACCTCATTCACGCGCGCATCGAGCAGAACATTCGCGCCAAGATCTGCGGACTGCGGGCATCCGAGGCTAGCCCGGGCTGCAAAGACGCGCTGCAGCTGTTGATCGAGCACTCTTGGGAGAGGGGAGAGCGGCTGGACATGCAGGTGAGTGACAGCTTCAGACCAGGCACTGCGGAGTTTGTCCCCTGGATTTCCAAGCGCGGTTCCTGGGGCCCCCAAAGCATCGGCCTCGGGCCCAGCTTTCTGGAGTGAGCGGCCCACCCATACTACAGCGATGCCATCCCGAAGGCTGAGCCACCGGGTCGAGAGAGCTGCGGAAGGGGCTGCAGCAGAATGGGCTGCAGCGGAACTGGGAGCGTCCCCTACCCTTTCCAGGTTTCAAAGGGAAAGTTGGAATTTGCAAAGATCTTAATAAAGAACTTAGCTATTTTAATAAAACTAAGACTTTAACTCAGGAGTTTGCGATAGAGTGGGGTCCTACTCGCCTTACGGCTCTAGCTGAACTAAAGGGACTTTGCATTTTGTTTAAAGATACTGCTTTCCTTGACTTTCTGTCAGTAAAACTTTTAGCCCTTCTAGTCTTCCCTCTGTCAAACTGCTTGCAGACTTGTGAAACGTGGGTCTCACTCCATTCTTAGGCACTAAAGCAATCTTCAACAGAACTCCTCTTCGGAGGACACGAAACCACAGCCAGTGCAGCCACATCTCTGATTACTTACCTGGGACTCTATCCACATGTTCTCCAGAAAGTGCGAGAAGAGCTGAAAAGTAAGGTAGGGAGACAGGGGCTGGGGGTGTCCTTAGCTTAGAAAATTCAGCTGCTCCCTAGCCAACTTGCGATGAAGTCAGTGTGCTGCTTTCAGGGAGTATTTTGAAAGTGCAGGACCAAGGGGTGGGTGGGCCAGAGGGGAGAATTAGCTTTGTGAATAAACAGGATGGAGTCTTGAGCTGTGATCCCACTTGGGCAGGGTTTGACCTTGTATTCCTACCCCTCCTCCACCTTTTGCCAAACAGTGGAGATTTTCAGACAGGTTCCACCTTCTTGAATTTGTCTGTCTAAGGGTATGCATAGTGTGATCAGTGTGAATGGCTGATTAGTGTGGATGGTGGGGGGTGGGGGCTCAGGGAGAAGCTTGGCCCTTCTAACTGGTGAGCAGCATTCTCCTGGAATTGTAAATAGATAGTGGATTTGGGCAGGCAAATTGTCACTAGCTGCCGTTTCCCCTTCCCAGTCTATCATGGGGCCCTTTGGGTTTAGTCTCAACTTAAGCCCTGTTTACGTCTGCTGGGCTGATTTTATCGGAGCACAAAATAACTGTTCACCTCTGTATGACTGTTTTGATAGGGTTTACTTTGCAAGAGCAATCAAGACAACAAGTTGGACATGGAAATTTTGGAACAACTTAAATACATCGGGTGTGTTATTAAGGAGACCCTACGACTGAATCCTCCAGTTCCAGGAGGGTTTCGGGTTGCTCTGAAGACTTTTGAGTTAAATGTAAGTGAAAATTCTCTTCTCCCTCCCCTTTGTTGTGATTTAAAAAGTCCTCTTGCTTCCCTGTGCTGTGGCTGCAAGTCTTATGCTTTTGATCATTGTTCTGCCCTATATGGAAGCCTGTCTCAGCAACCTGGACCCACCTCTCTCTCTTTCTACCTCTCCCTCACTTTTAACTCATAATTCCCTGCAAAGGTATCATTTGTGAAAGGGACAGCTTTTTGTTGTTGAAAGTTAAATTCCAGTTTGTCAGCCCTTGGGGTTTCATCATCTTTTGCAGGGATACCAGATTCCCAAGGGCTGGAATGTTATCTACAGTATCTGTGATACTCATGATGTGGCAGAGATCTTCACCAACAAGGAAGAATTTAATCCTGACCGATTCATGCTGCCTCACCCAGAGGATGCATCCAGGTTCAGCTTTATTCCCTTTGGAGGAGGGCTTAGGAGCTGTGTAGGCAAAGAATTCGCAAAAATTCTTCTCAAAATATTTACAGTGGAGCTGGCCAGGCATTGTGACTGGCAGCTTCTAAATGGACCTCCTACAATGAAAACCAGTCCCACCGTGTATCCTGTGGACAATCTCCCTGCAAGATTCATCCATTTCCATGGGGAAATCTAATGAGCTTGACTGCTCAAACCTCAGACTTACCGGAAGTGTACATATGAATTTTTATGGAGTGTCGTGTTGACTTTATATTTAATTTCTAAATGTATATTATAATATTTATGTGTTTTGACTATACTACCCCAATCTTTAAATATTAAAATAATGAATTTGTAACATTTCCAAATAAAGTAAAATTTGACCGGTTTAATATTTTTGTGCTTTGTGTATTGAACCGTATTTTACAATGCCTACCTGGGCTGATTTATCATCCGTGCATATCTGTTTTCTGTGAGAAGATCTTTAGCTGTTTTTTCTGTTAATAGTTATTAGAAAATATATGTCTGTGTGTGTTATTCCAGATGTAGCTCTGTAAATTCTTCTATAGTCATTTAGATTCCTTTTTTGAAAAATTGATCCAAGTTAATTTTAAATTTTGGGGGGGTTGCTTTACTTTAGGAAAAGATGAATCAGAAGAGGTAACACTGAGAACTGTCATTCTAATATAACCCCTTCAGCTCATCTAACATGCAATAAACAGAATAAATCTGTGTTGTCGAATAGTGCCAGAACTGTTCTCTGAAGTTAAGGTCTTAGATAAGACAAATCCAGTCAGTCCAGTTATGGACAGTGCTTGACTAAAATGAGACCAGAAATCATTGGTGCATCACCTTCACTTAGAAGTTGCATATGGAAACAGTATTAGGAAAAGCAAGTCTCTGGTTTAGATAAGCTGAGCCCAGATTTTCTTTATTCAAAATGAGGCAGGAGGAGCAGATTTAGCAAACTGACAGATAAAGTTTTTATCTATCCCAGGCAATAGGGTGTGAGCCTGACATGACTGATAAAATGGCCCAGTCATGACCCTGTGAACCTTGGCTAACCTCTGTGAAAGCACAGTTTTGTCACATTTCTGACCCTGGCATAGCCACGGTCTGAACTGAAGGCCAGACTCTCAATCCAGAAAGGTTAGCCCCGGTGACTTGCTTATGCAAGCACATTTTCAGTTTTGGAATGGCACAATCTGCTCACTGAACCTCTGATGACTTGTAGGTTTTAAGCTTTACATTTTTTATTATTATTTTAGAATTTGGCAATGCTGCAGAAACCAGATGGTCTAAATAGGTGTTTGAAAAGGGATCTGTGTACAGTTAGAGTTATGTGTTCTACCTGACTGTAGTTTTTAAGGTAGAACTTGTGTTGTTCTTGTTGTTGGACTCCTTGGAATTTTAAAGGGTATTTATGTAATAACTCAGGATGCCTTATAATGCCATTAAAAAAAATGAGACATTGCAAGCTTTGTAGTTTCAGCCAAAGCTTTAGTGTACTGACGTGTGCAGAGATGACTCTTCTACTTCGCACATGTGTCCTGGACATTTCCAGCTAGGAGCATGCTAGCCTGAGGGCATAATTATTTCAGATAATTTAGACAAAGCCATTTTTATTTTATTTATGTATTTATTGAAACAGAGTCTAGCTCTGTCACCCAGGCTGGAGTACAGCAGTACCATCTTGGCTCACTGCAACCTCTGCCTTCTGGGTTCAAGCAATTCACCTGCCTCAGCCTACCGAGTAGCTATGATTATAGGTGCGTACCACCATGCCTGGCTAATTTTTGTATTTTTAGTAGAGACAGGGGATCCACCATGTTCGCCAGGCTGGTCTTGAACTCCTGACCTCAGGTGATCCACCCACCTTGGCCTTCCAGAGTGCTAGGATTACAGGCGTGAGCCACTGCTCCAAGCACAAATTCATTTTAAAAGAGTGTTTTTTTGTTTGTTTGTTTTTTGTTTTGAGACAGTCTTACCCTGTCACCCAGGCTGGAATACAGTGGTGCAATCTCAGCTCACTGCAACTTCCACCTTCTGGGTTCAAGTGATTCTTGTGCCTCAGCCACCTAGTTGCTGTGACTACAGGTGTGTGCCCCCATGCCTGGCTAATTTTTGTATTTTTAGTAGAGATGGGGTTTCACCACATTGGCCAGGCTGGTCTCAAACTGCTGACCTCAAGTGATCCATCTGTGTTGGCCTCCCAAAGTGCTTGGATTATAGGCATGAGCCACTGTGCCTGGCCTAAAAGAGTTTTAATACTTCTCATTCTTCTGGAGGACAGCTGGCCTTTAACACACTATCTTCATGGACTTACTGGCTGTTTTTCTGTGAGTGTAGTGCAGTCAGAAATCTGAGCCATCTTAACATATCATTCATTTTTTAATCTGGGGAGCTTCGAGGAAAGCGCTTCTGGTTTGTGTTTCCCAGGGTAAGATTTAGCCCAATTATCCTGATCAGTTACAGAGTAGCAAAGAATTTATCTTGAAAATACGCTAAAAACACAATCTTTGATCATGTGCTTCATGCAGAGTAAATGCCGTCTGGAAGTGTGGGAGCGAGGCTGCTGTCTTGGACAATAGGCCTGGGTCACATCTCTCTGGGTCAAGCATGTTTTATGGCACAGTCACCTCTGGGTTACTATCCACATGATGGAGAAATGATGTAGATTTGGCCAAAACTGTGGAAGGAGGGGACATGACCCCTCTTGGACTCACTCTGGAAAATGACTCTTTGGGCTCCTAGCAGCATGGTGCAGTGATGGGCTGCTGTGCTGTCCAGGGCCAAGGGTGGGGACTGGACTGGCCAAACTGGTGCCCTTGGCTTCCCTTTGTGCAATGCCCTTTGCCCTTACTGCCTCCCATGTCCTATTCTCTTCAATCAGGACTGTGGTGCCACCAACAACAGACCACTGTTGGGAACGAAACGTGAAAGCCCAAGGCTGCAGCATTCAGAGGGATTGAAGCCTTTACCTAGAAAGGTCCTTGGAGGCCCAGAGAGAGCCTGTGGTTTTCCTGGGGCCACACAGGGAGTGGCAGCACCCGGAAAGACCTCCAGGTGCCATTTTCTTCTTTTTTTTTTCTAACCCACTATTGCCAGACAGGATCCAGGGGTCTCCGCTTCCTAGCTTCCTTTTATGTCCCCTGCTACTACTCTCCTACTCCGTGACAGCACAGATCAGTTCTCTTGCAGGTCCTCAGAGGCGGTTGGTGAAATGGGAGCAGGGAGAGGAGGTGGCTGCTCCCCCAGACTCCTGGTCTGTTGCGGTTTCCGTGTATTTTGCACCGTGTAACTCTCCAGAGATCCACAAGGGGGCGGGCTTCTCCCTTCTATGCCAGGTTCAGAGGCCGGTGGTTTTCCCCACCAGTGTCCACGAATTGCAGTGTCCAAGACTCTGGCCCAGGGCTTGCTTTTACCCCAGACAGTGAGAAGCTACAAGCCACCCAGGGCTTAGCAAGTACTCCACACCAGGCCTGGTCAAGGCTGCCTGGCCCCTCTGGAAGGGGTCACTCCAGGATGGGCTGACCTGTGCATCTTCTAGTTCCTGAAGCAGCTGCCAGCCCTTGGTGGTCTGTGGGGTCAGCGGCCCAGGTGTTCAGCAGTGGCCCCCACACTGCCCGTGTGTGACTTATGTTGCTTTCACTCTACCTTGAAAATCGCTCTCAGTTTTGAGGGAGCAGGAAGCACAGTTTCCAAAGAATGCTGGCAAACTAGTCAGCGTTCAGATGACAGCAGCCAAGTGCAGGGACCACCGCACAAAAGCACCTAGGGAGGAAGAAGGGCGTTTAGGGAGGTTGTGGTCACTGCTCTAGACAGTTAAAGGGCTTCTGAAGTAAACACAGGTTCAGACCTGTTCTGAGGGACAGAGCCTGCGCTTAGGAGGGTCAAGTAGAAGGAAAGAGAGGCTAGTGCCATGTAAGGAACACTTCTGAGACAACTCCAGCCCTTTGGTGATGAAACAGGTTACCTTGTGAGAGGGAGAGAGTGAGCTCCCTGTCCACAGAGGCAATCAAATATGAAGCCGGATACCTAAGCTGTCACAGAGATCAAGAAAAGGAGAGTGAGATTGGGTTAGATGATCCCCCAGCCCCCTTCCAAAATCAAACAGTTGTGAATGTCCAGAATGTGATTCTGTATTAATTCAGTTCCTCAGATACCCACTTTGAAATGCCCCGGGCTGGGGAGATGGGACAGCCCCATGTCCTATTCCAGCAGTATTCAGCAGTCTGGTGATCATTCTCCCAAACCTCAGAGGCAGATGTGGAGGTAGGAGCCCAGACATGCAACCTCAGAAAGGCACCAAGTGCCCTGTGTTGACTGCCCAGGGACCTGTCCCCTGCCCTGTGCCTTGGTGTTTCCTGCTCCAGGTCCTGTGTCTGCTCCAACCAACTCTAGTTCCCCCAACCTGCCCATGCTGACCATTCGCTTGACCTGGCCTCTGGGGTCACATCCAGCTACCTTCCCCAGTCCTCTCCCGGCCCCACAATGCCATGTACTGACATTGTCCTCTGCCCATCCCAGCTGTCCTTTAGCTCCACCTCCTGAAAGGTGCTCGAAGGCAGGAACTGTGTCTCATTGTTCTAGTCTTATGCATTTAGTCCATTTCCACATACCTCTCCTCCCCCTCCTGGAATAGACACATAGTAGGTGCTCTCTGGAAGAAAAGCTTCCTGGGGTCAATTGACACCATTTACCTTACGTATCTCCAACTTACATGGTGCCATATTTTTCTTTGAAAAGTGAAACTTTCATCCTTGAAAAATCTCAGCGGCCAAAAGCTTATACGGCTGTGGTTTAACAGCACGTCACATTCCTGAAACCAATGCTCCGCAGGTATTTGGCCAAACAAGCTTTCTTTCCTTTGAAGTAGAGTCGACTGGAGTTAGAAGCCTGGGACAGGGATGAAGACCTAGCTGGGACTGCATGGCGGGTTTTCTGGGTGAGACTCACCATATTGCAATACTCATGACCACGGATCCTCAGCACAGAAGCTGCCCCACACTGTAAGATTTCTCACCATTGCTGAAAGGTCCTTAGTACATTGAGGAGTTAGAAACCTGTTCACTCCTTTAGGACAGAGATGCTTCAAGATTTTTATCTGAAATCACTAATGGGTTCACTTAAATGCATTGTGAAAAGAGGACCAGGTGCTTTGGTTACAATAGATATTTGACAAAACAGATTTGTTAAATTCAGCAGAATCAATTCTTGACTGGTTCATTAAGTACAGCCATATTGTCCAATATAACAATGACTTATTTAATGATACATGGGGGCATTCAGTATTCCGAAATAGAAAGTTCATTTGATGTCAGGTAGTGACAGACTTTTAATTTTTTTTCCTTTTTTTTTGAGATGGAGCTCGCTCTTGTTACCCGGGCTGGCGTGCAATGGCATGACTTGGCTCACCACAACCTCCGCCTCCCGGGTTCAAGCAATTCTCCTGCCTTAGTCTCCCGAGTAGCTGGGATTACAGGCATGTGCCACCATGCCTGGCTAATGTCACAGACTTTTAGAGCCATAAGGGAGCTTGAGGACAGAGCATCTGGCCCCTCAGTTTACAGCTGAGAAACCTGAGTGAGGTTGGAAGAAACCTCAGGTTACAACAGAGGATGTGCCCAGCACGCTGTAG
This sequence comes from Cebus imitator, assembly GCF_001604975.1. Taxonomy (NCBI): domain Eukaryota; kingdom Metazoa; phylum Chordata; class Mammalia; order Primates; family Cebidae; genus Cebus; species Cebus imitator. Next base: position 1,334,424 of record NW_016107553.1, on the reverse strand, counting down.
GGCTTGACCCTGCCCTCAGTTTTTTTTTTTTTTTT
>NW_016107553.1:1312884-1334281 GCF_001604975.1 Cebus imitator | reverse complement strand
GGCAACCTCTGCCTCCCAGGTTCAAGCAATTCTCCTGCCTCAGCCTCCTGAGTAGCTGGGATTACAGGCACGCGCCACCACGTCCAGCTAGTTTTGTATTTTTAGTAGAGATGGGGTTTCCCCATGTTGGTCAGGCTGGTCTCAAACCCCTGACCTCAGGTGATCCACCCACCTTGGCCTCTCAAAGTGCTGGGATTACAGGCATGAGCCACTGCACCTGGCCTGCATTGTTTACTTATATACATGTGAGGAAAAAAATGCAGGTAAGCAGACTATTTGAGACCAAATCGTTCTTATTTGTCATGATACTGCTGAGTGTGTGGACTCCGGGAGGCGCTGTGAGAACCTGGAGCTTTGTGGCCTCAGAAGATTTGATAAAAGCCTGGCAGAAGGTACAGATTGCTGGCATTTATGGTGGGGGTGGGGGCTGAGGTCTTCACATTGGTAGAGCTGGACTTTCAGATCTTTTGAGCTCCTTCTACTAAACAGCAGACAATGGGTTTTAAAGGCAAGGGAGCTTACTTGTGGGAAACAGGGGTTCTCAGACTTTCTGAGGCATCAGAATCATCTGGGGGGCTGGCTAAAACAAAGATAATTGCCCGCTCCAGAGTTTCTGGGTTGACCCAAGAATTTGCACTTCTAGCAAGTTCCCAGGTGATGCTGATGCTGTTGATCTGGGGACCATGCTTTGAGTACCATTGGTGAAAAAGCTTCTCACCTGTGAGTCAAGGCTCACGGACTTTGGAGGGCTGGCAGGTAATGCTAACGAATAATGTGGGCCAGGTGGAGCGATGGTAGGATATGGTGGGCGTGCTCCTGATGTGGGGAACTCAGGTTCCCTCTAAAGTGGGCAGTTGCTGCTCAGGGCTGACCTATTCTTGACCTGTGGGAATGAAAACCTCAGTTTGAAACTCCTTCAGTGTTTCAGGAAGTGCTAAAAATCCAGGCTTCCATAAGGAGTATGTAATGGGAATATCCTGATTTTTAGATGTTGGTGGCTAATTGCCTTTTTAAAAACTTTGCAGCAGTCAAAATAAAGATTGACTGTGGCCCTGCTGGTGGCCAGTTTGCAACTTCTTGGCTCTTCGATCTTTGGAGACTTTTTAGAGGGCTTGATCAAAAGTGGCTTAGCTGAGTGTGTCTGTTTCAGAGTCTCTCATAAAGTTGCAGTTAAGATGTGGGCCAGGTTGGCGTCATCCGAAGTCTTGAGGCTGGAGGGTCTGTTTCCAAGATGGCTCATTCATTTAGCTGTTAGCTGGAGGCTGCAGTACCCTACCACGTGATTCTCTCCAGAGGGCTGCTGGGGTATCCTCATGGCATGGCACTTGGCTTTCCCAGAGCAAGTGATCAAATTAACAAGCAAAACAGCAAGACCAAGGCCTCAATGCCTTTTATGACTTAGTCTCGGAAGTCATACTTCATCACAGCTGCAGTATTCTATCAATGACACAGGTTAGCTGTCTCCAGTGTAGTAGAGAAGCACAGGAGGGTGTCAATGCCAGGGGATGAGAATCGCTGTGAGTCATCTTGGAGGCTGGCTGTCACAGTGAATTTTGTTTTGTTTTTGTTTTGAGACAGGGTCTTGCTCCGTCACTTAGGCTGGAGTACAGTGGCATGATTAAGGCTCACTGCAACCTCTATCTCCTGGTCTGAACCAGTCCTCTCAACTTGGCCTCCTGAGTGGCTTAGGGCCACCGGTATGTGCCACCATGCCTGGCTAATTAAAAAAAAAGTAGAGACAGAATGTCCCTATGTTGCCCAGGCTGGTCTTAAACTCCTGGGCTCAAGCAATCCTCCTGCCTTTGCCTTGCAAAGTGTTGGGATTATAGACATGAGCAAACGTGCCTGGCCCATAGTGAGGTGTTTTCTTTTTTTTTTTTTTTGACAGAGTCCCACTCTGTTGCCCAGGCTGGAGGGCAGTGGCGTGATCTTGGCTCACTGCAACCTCTCCCTTCCAGGTTCAAGAAATTCTCCCTGTCTCTGTGTCCCGAGTAGCTGGGATTACAGGCGTGTGCCACTATGCCTGCTAATTTTTGTCTTTTTTAGTGGAGACGGGATTTCACCCTGTTAGCCAGGCTGGTCTTGAATTCCTGACCTCAGGTGATCCTCCCACCTCGGCCTCCCAAAGTGCTGGGATTACAGGGGTGAACCACCACGGTTGGCCCATAGTGAGTTTTTGACTGGTTGTGTAGGTTCTTTCCCTGACTTCACTTGAAGTCATTTTCATCTTGTTTCTGAGTAGTCCTTGATTTCTACTATTTTCATTGTGACCTATCATCCATAGACATAGCATCAGAAAAAACATGTTACGGAATTTCTCAGCTGGATGTAGTCTGTGGGGTCACCTAGGACAAAGTTGCGAGGTGGAGACTCTAGGGTAGAGCCCGAGCGAGCGGGTGTTGAAGTTCTTCTGCTTGCCAAAGTTTTCAGCCAGCCAACTTCATTCATTTAGATTTTCAGGCCTCTGAGTCACCTGACCTTGAGCTAATACAACCCCTAGGGTGACTAACTGTTCTGGTTTAACTGGGACTCAAGGGTTTCTTGGGATTCGGAACTTTCCGTGCTAAAACTTGGATAGTGCTGGGATTCAGTTCAGACAGTAGATGTGAATTGATCTGATCCTTACAACTCCAAGTGTGGTCCATGGTCAGCAGCATCTGTATCACCTATTTGCTTATTAAAGCTGCAACATCTCAGGGCCCACCCCAGACCTAATGAGTCAATCTGCAGTTTAACAAGAGTCTCAGGCGAATCGTATGCACACTAAGGTTTGCGGCTCTCCAGATGGAAACAAAACCTGAACTTGGGCTCTGTGAGGATTCCGATTTGCTGTCTCTGTGGGTAAAATGGACCTAATGATGACCCACTTGTGCTGTGGTGATCTGACCTTGACATACACGTTGGATTTTTAGTTCCTGTCTCCCGATAAGCCCCCAGAGGAAAGACAGTTAAAACGTTATTGCTGGAAGGAAACTAAAAGTCCCAACTTTCACCTGGGTTTGAGTTACAGTTTCAGAAAGTACTTTTTACAGTTGAAATTTTCCCCCTCCTGAAACAAAATACCATAAACAACACAGATAAGGGGATATCACTGGGCATTTAGGTTATTTCCCGTTCCTGACACTCTGGGCAATGTGTAGTAAGTATCCTGTATGTTCAGCCTTATGTATACACTAGTGCTTTATTTCTGTGGGTTGGGTTCCTGAAAGTGAGGTTGCTGGTCACTGAGGATGTGCATTTAAAATGGCAATGGGGCAGGTGCAGTGGCTCACACCTGTAATCCCAGCACTTTGGGAGGCTGAGTTGGGTGGATCACAGGGTCAGAAGATTGAGACCACCTTGGCTAATACAGTGTAACCCTGGTCTGTACTAAAAATGCAAAAAATTAGCTGGGTATGGTGGCATGCGCCTGTAGTCCCATCTATTCAGGAGGCTGAGGCAGAAGAATCACTTGAACCTGGGAAGTAGACGTTGCAGTGAGCCGAGATTGCGCCACTGCACTCCAGCCTAGGTGACAGAGTGAGACTCCATCTCAAATAATAATAACAAATAAAATGGTAATGGATATCTAAAAAGGTGCCCATCCAAAGAGGAGTGCTTAAAAAACCAGTGGTGCATTTATATTATGGAAAATTATGGCGGGATAGTGGAGTGCATATGGTAGACATCCATTGGCTTTGAGGATGGCCATGACACACTGTCACATAAGCTGCAGAGGGACTTGGCTAATTGGGGGAGAATTGAGGAGGATATGTCACTAGGTGATCATTCACACTTTCTGAATACATTTATGAATATTTCTTCTGTTGTAAAGAACATGTTGATTTTGTAATTCAGGATTTTAGGAGAGAGAAAGCGGAGGCGCGGTGGTGGGAGTAAACAAGACTCTAGAGATGAGCTGTCAGTCTTGCCTTTTAGCCCACCCTTCCCGTCCCCAACCACCACCTCCACCCTTCCTTCTCTGTGCTTTCAGAAGCTTAGTCTCCTGCCAGTTGCAAAAGACAACTTTCACAACTTTTGACTGGCTGAGACCAGGCCACGCACCCCTGACTGGGCTGCCAGTTGCAGGAGAGGGAATATCTGATTGCTTTTCTTTTAAGGGGCCTTGCTGCCCACCTATGAGGGCTTGTAGCCCCAACCCCTGCCTCAAATAGGAGGTGTATTGTAATGCTGTTTGGCCCCTAATCAACAACTAAGGTAGAAATATCTTATAGCTTTACCCTTTTGAAAACCCCCAGGTATTTGGGGAAGCAGTTCTGAGTTAATCAGCCTTATTTCTGTAGCATGCAAGGGAAACTAAGAGCCAAAATTCATTGAGCATTTATTATAAGTGTCAAGTGTTTCACACCATCTCATTTCATACGTATGTCAATATCCATAATGCAGACACAATGTTTAATGTCCACTGTGCTAATGGAGCCAGTGGTCTTGGGTAACTTGCCCAGAGTTGAACAGCTCATAATGGGTAAAGCCAGGGTTTGAACTCAGGCCATCTGAGTAGAAGGTTCTAATGATTACACTGTAGTCTATGTACTAGGTTTATAGGATTTGGAACTGGCACAGATAATGATGCCCCTCTCCTCCCCTCCCCTCCCCAAACCTCCCCTTCCCAACAGAGTCTCTGGAGTACGTGGCGCAATCTCGGCTCACTACAACCTTCACCTCCTGGGCTCAATCAATTTTCCCACCTCGGCCTCCCTAGTAGCTGGGACTACAGGCATGTACCACCATCCCTGTCTAATTTTTGTGTCTGTAGTAGAGACAGGGTTTTACTGTGTTGGCCAGGCTGGTTTCAAACTCCTAACCTCAAGTGATCTACCTACCTTGGCCTCCCAAAGTACTGGGATTACAGGTGTGAATCACTGCGCCAGCCTATGATTCCTGTTTTTACTCAACAATTAGTATGTACCAGGGACTGTCCTTAACACTTTGTATGGATTAATTCATTTAATCTTTGCAACAACTCCAAATGAGAAAACTAAAACTCAGAGATATCAGCTGTGCACCCAGGGTCCCTCTGCTGGTAAGGGACACAGCCAAGGTTCAGATTAAACAATCTACTCACAGAGCCCATGCACTGGACTCCCCAGAGCCATTTGTTCCTTTTACTTATCAGCACACCAGTATGTTTTTTTCTTCTGCATTGATCTGAAAGCAGTTCTCTTAGGGGATACAGAAATTTAGACAATTATCAAGATAATTCAACTATAGTTATGGGTTTTCAGTTTTCCATTCCATTTTGACACCAAGGATCTGGCCTGAAGCTGATGTCAGCTAAAATAATTTAAACTAAATCTGATCTCCATCATCTGTGGGGTTTTGTTGGGAAGAAATCTGAAAAGACAAAGGAGGTATGTGTGTGATTATGGATTGGGCAGTTCTGAATTTCCATCATTATGGAAAATCATGATGATAATGGAAAAGAGTAAGAGAGGAAAAAGATGAATAGAATTTTCTTGTTAAATGTTGCACATATGAAGTATAAAGATATGGCTCTTCTGTAGAAATGTATTCAAAAGAGTTCCTTTGCAAGAGGGAATGTGTTTTTCTAAGTGAAAATAGTTTATCCTCAATTTGAATTGCAAATCCTTCCAAAAGCAGAGTGAGAAGGAAGGGTAATGCCTGGCAGGGATGAGTTCTTTCTACTTTGTTTTATAAAAACTTCCTGGAACAAGCTTTTAAAAAAATCATAATTATTTTAAAAAATTCAGGTGTCCTCTTAGTCTAAATATTTTAGATAAACCAAAACAACCAGATAATTTTATACAATATCAACTTGGTTTAAGATGAAAAAAAAAAAAAAAAAGACACTCATTACCTCTGCAGCTGGATTATTGAAAACAGAAAATAGCAGGGTGTATTTGGCAAATGGTGACTCCAGAAATCAGGTTGGTCTCTATAGGATAAACCACATGATGGAGAACAGGGCTGCAGAAGTGGGGAAGGAGAGCTGAATGAGCATTTGTTTGGCAAAGGCTGAGTGCTATGCTAGGTGATTCATATTTATGTGTGTTACCTTGGTTTGTAGTAACTCTAGATCAAGAAGCAGGAACCCAGGTTTGAGAGCTGTGGTGACTGGGCCCAGGCAAGGTCCCCAGGAGAGATGGGGACCAGGAGCAGATGCTGGTGTGGGGAAGGGATGTTGAGTCCTGTCTGGGCCCGTGGAGTGGAAAACCACAGGGCACCAGGTGGAAGTGTCACGGGCACGTCTGCATCTGCAGAGAGCTCCACCTGTGGAGACAGGTTTGGAGGGAGTGGATGATGTCAGGAGGGAGAAGGGGAATGAGCCAGAGATGGATGAGCCAGAGAGGAAGGAGAGAGGCTGAGGAGCGGGGATCACAGAAGCCAAGAGAGGAGAGAGACTTTTGTTGTTTTGTTCTTTTAAAGATTCTTGCCAGGTGTTGGGCACCCTGGCTCATGCCTGTAATTCCAGCACTTTGAGAGGCTGAGGAGGTGGGCAGATCACAAGGTCAAGAGTTCAAGACCAGCCTGACCAACATGGTGCAACCCCGTCTCTACTAAGAATACAAAAATTAGCTGAGCATGGTGGTGTGCACCTGTAATCCCAACTACTCAGGAGGCTGAGGCAGGAGAATTGCTTGAACCCAGGAGGCGGAGGTTGCAGTGAGCCGAGATTGCACCACTGCACTCTAGCCTGGGCAACAGAGCAGTACTCCATCTCTGGGTAGGATGGGGGGAGATTCTTCAGGAGATAACTCCAAAGGGTACAGAGCTTGATGTGGGCCTATGAAAGAGAGAAATATAAAGGGAAACTGGAACGTTAAAACAAAAGGCAAAATTGGATTTTGAGGAGCCATGTTTTCCTGATTAAAAGAGACAGGGAAAACTAAGACCTACTTAGTTCTCTCTGTCTTCCATCTTAATGAACAGGGTGGTCTTCTTGCATGAATGAAAACATCATGTAATGAAATGGCACTTTACGAGCTTTAGGAAGCCAAGGAATGGGTCAACTCAGGTGAAGGAAGAAAAAAGAGGGGAGCCCCTGTGGTAGTTGGGCATGATTGCAGCCTGGTTTGGGGCGGGGCCTGGGGCCATCCAGTTCCCGGCATTCCACAGCGTCCCATCTGACCCTGACCCACACTGCAGCTGGAAAGCTGGAGGGGCGGCTTGGGCGGGGCCAGCAGCCCATTGCTGTGCCTCACGCATCCAAGGCTGCCCATGTGTCAAGCGATGTGCCTCTGCCCACTGATAAAGAAGCAGGGATTTAAGGATTTACTAGAGGAGCCTGGAGTTCCGTCCAGTGCATCTGCCATGAGTTTTGTCAGCTCCCAGATCGTGGTAGTGGGGTGGCCAAGGGCTGGGGACAAGACAGATTTTGGGGCCTCCAGGGGAACCTTCCTGCTCACACCCCTTGAGAACTTGGTGGCCTCTCTCTTTGGGAGCAGTCTGTGTGCTTTCAGGAGGTGTCGCTGGGCAAATAACACTAAATAAGAGCTCTGTCTGCTCAAACTGTTTTTTAGACAGATTCTCACTCTGTCACCTAGGCTGGAGTGCAGTGGTGCAATCTCCACTGACTGCAACCTCTGCCTCCCGGGTTTAAGCAATTCTCCTGCCTCAGCCTCCCGAGTAGCTGGGACTACATGTGTGCGCCACTACACCCGGCTAATTTTTGTATTTTTAGTAGATACAGGTTTCACCACATTGGCCAGGCTGGTCTCAAGCTCCTGACCTCGTGATCCACCCGCCTCGGCCTCCCAGAGTGCTGGGATTATAGGAGTGAGCCACCATGCCTGGCCTAATTTTTCTATATTTGGTAGAGACAGGGTTTTGCCATATTGGCCAGGCTGGTCTCAAACTCCTGACCTCAAGTGATCTACCTTCTTCTCCCAAAGTGGTGGGATTATAGGAGTGAGCCACAGTGCCCGACTCCTTCTTTCTTGAGATGTGGTCTTGCTATGTTGCCCAGGCTGGAGTGCAGTGGATATGTACAGGTGTATTAGTCTGTTCTCACCCTGCTAATAGATATACCAGAGACTGGGTAATTTATTAAAAAAAGAGGTTTAATGCATTCACAGTTCCACGTGGCTGGGGAGGCCTCACAATCATGGTGGAAGGCGAAGGAGGAGCAAAGTCATGTCTTACATGGCAGCAGGCAAGAGGGTGTGTGCTGGGGAATTCCCCTTTATAAAACCATCAGATCTAGTGAGACTTATTCACTGTAACAAGGACATAAGGGGAAAATCCACCCCCATGATTCAATTACTTCCCACTGAATCCCTCCCATGACATGTGGGAATTATGGGAGCTACAGTTTAAGATGAGATTTGGGTGGGGACACAGCCAAAGTGTCTCAGCAGGCACAATCATGATTTAATACTGCCTCAAACTTCTGGGCCCGAGAGATCCTCCTGCATCAGCCTCTGGAGTAGCTAGGATTACACCATGCCCAGTGCCCTGGTTAACTTTTTAAATAATGGGATTCACTTTGGGTTCAAGACCCACTCTGAATTTTCCCTCCTCAGGACCCTTGCATGCTGTTCCTTCCGCCTGAAATAGTCTTTTCTAACCACTCTTCATATGACTGGATCTTTGCTGAGGTTTACCTAAACCATCATCTCCTTAGGAGACCTTACCAGTTATTTTATATTTTTATTTATTTATTTTTTTGAGATGAAGTGTTACTCTGTCACACAAGCTAGGGTGCAATAGTGTGATCCTGGCTCACTGCATCCTCCATCTCCCAGGTTCAAGCAATTCTCGTGCCTCAGTCTCCAAAGTAGCTGGGATTATAGGCACCCGCTACCACACCTGGCTAATTTTTGTATTTTTTAGTAGAGATGCGGTTTCACCATGTTGGTCAGGCTGGTTTCAAACTCCTGACCTCAGGTGATCCACCCGCCTCGGCCTCCCAAAGTGCTGGAATTACAGGCATGAGCCACTGCACCTGGCCCATTTTTATATTAATATTGTTTCCTTCACAACACTTACTACAAACTGTAATTATTTTATTTTTCATATGATTGCTTGACCCTTGCAATTGTAGGTTCTTGCTCGTCTTGTTTACTGCTCTTGTTCAAACTGCCTGCTCCCTATGCTCACGCAGTTATGCTCAGTAAGTATTTGGTGAGTGGAGAAAACTGCAGCAAGTCCTTGGGGACAGGGCAGACGCTGTCTGCCTAAAGGTCGGGCCTGCCGAAGTGGGCTGGCCTGTCTTGGTGGCCAGCTGGATTCCTGTCCCCACTGGTCTTCCTTCTACCTGGCTGGTCTGTTCCCACAGTCCCAGCTTCCTGAGACCCTGGAAACCATGTCCCCGCGGCTGCCCTCATCTCCTTCTTGCCTTATGCTTTTACAGACCTTGGGCTGACCTAACACCCAGTCAATTAACTCACTCAAGAAATGATTATTAAGGACTAATATTTTATGATCCGAGGCTCCTTGGGACTGACCCGATGTCCCTGGCCGGGTGAGGCAGCCCCACCCTATGTCTCCCTATGCTTTGTTCTCATGCAGCTGCAGGAATGGTCCCCTAAAGCTGTGAGCAGGGTCATGGCACTCTTCTCCTTCGTAGTCTGCCAGGGCTTCCGATTTCACTCAGAGCAAAAGTGGAAGGCGTGACCATGTGATCTGGAGCCCCTGCCCACCTTACTTTTCTGTTCCCCTTGTTCCGTCTGCATCTGGCCCCCTTGCTGTTCTGCAAATATGCAAGCCATGCCACTGCCACAGGGCTTTTGCACTTGAAACTCTTCAAATTCCAGCTAACCTCCTCCTTCACAGCCTTGGCTCAACTCACCTTTCCAAAAGACCTTCCTTACCTGCACTATTTAAAATTACAGGCTAGGCATGGTGGCTCACACCTGTAACCCCAGCACTTTGGGAGGCTGAGGTGGGTGGATCACTTGAGGTTAGGAGTTCGAGATCAGCCTGGCCAACATGGTGAAACCCCATCTCTACTAAAAATACAAAAAATTAGATGGGTGTGGTGGCATGCGCCTGTAGTTTCAGCTACTTGGGAGGCTGAGGCAGGAGAGTCATTTGAACCCAGGAGGCAGAGGTTGCAGTGAGCTGAGATCATACCACTGCACTCCAGCCTGAGTGACAAGAGTGAAACTCCATCAAATAAATAGACAGACAGACAGACAGACAGACAGTTAGATGATAGATAGATAGATGGAGGGATAGATAGATCGATAGATGTATAGACGATAGATAGATAGTTGATAGATGGATAGATGATAGATAGATAAATAGATGATAGATAGATAGATAGATAGATAGAAAGATAGATAGATAAATGCCTCCTTCTTCCCTGGGCCTCTGCCCTTTCCTGCTTTGTTATTCTCCAAACTACTTTTTCACTATCTACTATGCTGTATAATTTACTTATCTCTCTAGTTTCCCATCTGTCTTTTTGACTAAAACTAAGAACCTCGAGGACAGAGATGTTTTATTTTTATTTTTGACACTGCTGTACCTGACCACCTAGAACAAAGTGCCTCGCTCACTCTAGGTCTTCAACAAACATTGTTGAATGATTGAGTGTACATTTCAGCCAAAAGTTATCTCAGAAAGGGTGGCCCCCTGCTGAAGGAAGAGATTTGAGGGTGAGAGTGTGAGAGTCCATAAGGAGAAGATCACATGGCAAGGCCTGGGGGTAGCTTTTAGGAGCTGACAGCAGTCCCTGGTTGACAGCTAGTTGGAAAATGGAGACCTCAGTCATGTTACAGCAAGTAAGTGAATTCTGTCAATGACTGAAAGGGTCCTGGAAGAGGATCCCAAGCTCTAGTTGGGCACACAGTTCAGCTGACACCTTGATTTCAGCCTTGTAAGATGCTGAACAGGGACCCTGGTGATGCTGTACCTGGATTTCTGACCCCCAGAACTGTGAGATAATAAGTGAGTATCATTAAAAAAAATTTTTTTTTGAGATGGAGTCTTGCTTTGTTGCCAGGCTGGAGTGCAGTGGCGCAATCTTGGCTCACTGCAACCTCCACCCCCCGGGTTCAAGTGATTCTCATGCCTCAGCCTCCCGAGTAGCTGGGACTACTACAGGCACACACCACCACATCCAGCTAATTTTTGTATTTTTAGTGGAGATGGGGTTTCACCATGTTGGCCAGGATGGTCTCAATCTCCTGATCCACCCTCCTTGGCTTCCCAAAGTATTGGGATTACAGGTGTGAACCACTGCGTGTGGCAAATGGGTACCATTTTAAGTCACTAAGTTTTTTTGTGATTATGCAGCAATAGACAAAGACAGTCACAAACCTTGACCGCCTACTGTGGCATTGGGCTAGGTGCTGGGGACAGAGTGAGGAACACCCCAGACATAGCCTTGAGCTATTTTTCTGATTAGAGGAGAGTGTGTGTGACCCGATGTTTAGAAATGGGGTCTTAAAGTGAGTCAGAGTGTCTTGGGCTCCAATTCTGGCTCTGCCATTTGCCGCCAGTCCAGCGCTGGGTGACTCGGGTAAGATTTTATGCCTCAGTTTTCTCATCTGTCAAACAAGGACAGAAGTAGCACTAGGAAGACTTTGGAGGCTGAAACGGGATAATGAATGCGAGCGTAATGCTTGGTTTTGGTCTTGTGTAGGTGGGAGTGCAGTAAACGGCAGTTGGTGTTAGTTAGTGTTCTATGCTGGGACATTGGGACACAGGAGATTGCAGCTGGTGGGAACTCCAGGCCATGATCCCACCCCCCAGCATTCACCTCCAGAAGAGAGAAACAAAGCTTGCTGCGTCATGCTCACACTCGTTAGAAGTCCCAGCGTTGAGATGAGCACTCCTGAGTCCTAACTCCCAGGTCTCTGTCCTCTCCCTGCTCCAAGCTGCCTCCACTGGACTTAGCAGCCAAGGGACTCAGGGACATTCCACACGCTGTTCTCCCCCTTGGTCACTAGCAGTGACTGTTCAGTGACAGTGATGGAGACAAAGGCATTTCTGAGAACGTCAGAGTTATTGACCTGACTCAATGAAGTGGAAGTTGCTCTCATTCTCTCGGCCCCAGACTCCTTTCTGCTCAATGTCTGGCCTTGGCTTTTCTGCCATAGGAGGATGGAATTTCCAATGGAAACTGTTGAGCTACCCCAAACCCCTAATTAATCTAAACTGTATTATTCGTGAGGCAGAATTTGAGCTGCCTCTAATCACTTGGATGAAGAATGCTTTGTATTCTAGTGTGGATGAGGATGTATGGGGTATAATTTGGTTCATTATCTTTGGAGGACCATCTTGGCAATGTGTATCAAAAGCCTTAAAATTATACATATGCTTTGGCCCAGGGATTCCAATTTTAGCTTTTGAGCAAATATTGAACTATGAGGCTCTTTATCAGTGAATGTATTGTAGAAAACATTGAAAACAACCTCTATTCATTGATAAGGAAAGGGAAATAATGGTACCTCTGAACAGTAGAGTGCGACGTAGCCATTAAAAGTGATGCTGAAGGCTCGGGACTTGGATATTTATAGAATATTTAGTCAGTTTCAAAGCTGTCAGAGTGAGAGCAGCGGCTCTGGAATCAGATCTCCTGAGTCAGAATCTCAGCCCCACCACTTAATTGCTGGATGACATTGGACAAGGTGCTTGACTTCTTTAAGCCTCAATCTCTCCATCTATATAATGGGGATAATAATGACACCATGGCTCAGACTTATTGTGAAAATTTAATGAGATAATCCAGGTGAAAGATTTAGCTTAGTCTAGTGCATAGTAAGCACTTGCTCAATAAATATTACTATTATTATGATTCCATGTTTTATTTTATTTTGAGATGGAGTCTTGCTCTGTCGCCCAGACCGGAGTGCAGTGGTGTGTTCTTGGCTCACTGCAACCTCTGCCTCCCAGGTTTAAGCAATTCTCCTGCCTCACCCTATTGAGTAACTGGGACTATGGGCGCATACCACCACGCCCAGCTAATTTGGTATTTTTAGTAGTGATGGGGTTTCACCATATTGGTCAGACTGGTCTCAAACTCCTGACCTCAGGTGATCCAATTGCCTCGTCCTCCCAAAGTGCTGAGATTACAGGCATGAGCCACCACATCCAGCCCCATGTTTGCGTTTAAAATACATATGTAGCAAAGGTAAGGAGGAATGGAAGTCAAATTTAAGCGGTCATCTCTGGGCGATGGGATTGCATGAACTACTTTTATAAAAAAGGAAAAAAAGTCACTACAATGAAAGGAGAGAGGAGAAGGTGGGCTTGCATCGTTGAGACCCTTAGAAAATGTCCACACTGACTTGCTCAGCTGTCTCTTCTTAGAAGCACCTGGGGGTGGGCGTTGTGAGCAGAACCAGCAGGAGACAGGCCCTGTTAGCCCTTCAGCCCACCTGCTGCCCTCACCTGTTGCCCACCACGCTTGCTTGCCTGCCTTGCCCGAGCCTAGTGCGAGCCCCTGGAAGCTGCAGGCCTCGGAGCTGAGCTGATCTCGGAGATGAACTGGAGCTGAACCGACCTAAGTCCAGGACGCAGGTAAGCCTCCAGTCACTTATTTGCATCTTATCAGCACAGCAGCCAGGAAGAATTCATTAGCAGCCACCTCCACCCCTTCTGTCTTTGGGTCAGCCTTCTGTTCATTAGCATGTGTGACAAACTCCTCCGTGCAAACAGAAGCTTTAAGTGAGAACCAAACTGTTTCAATCTCCTTGGAGGGGTGGCAGGGAACTTCCCCCAAAGTGACTGACAGATGGGCTGCTTGCAGCTCTGAGGGCCTCAAGGAGGACCCAGGAAGGGCTGCCTTCAGCTAGGAAGGTGAGGGAAGAGCCTGAAGCAGAGGGGGATCCCCACTACAGACTTTCCAGCTGTTGCTTGGGGACAACTGATAAGCTGGGAAGGCAGCTGGAGCACAGGCTGAGAAGCAAAGAGTGGGCCACGCAAAGGTAGGGTTGGGGGTTTATTCTTCCTTTCCAGTGAATCTGCTGGAGGCAGGGAGCTGGAAGGCCCTGGAGCCTGTATTGGGCCTCGGAGAGACCTGGGGGTGAGGCCTGGAGCCTGGTTTCTTGCTGATCATAGTTACTGCAGCCCATATCTCCTGCCCCATGCAGCAGGGAGGGGACGTGAGAAAAATAGCTGCTACAAGAAATTCTGGGGCTGGGCTCCGTGGTTCATGCCTGTAATCCCAGCACTTTGGGAGGCTGAGGCGGGTGGATCACTTGCGGTCAGGAGTTCGAGACCAGCCTGACCAATGTGGTGAAACCCTGTCTCTACTAAATATACAAAAATTAGCCAGGCATGGTGGCAGGCACCTGTGGTCCCAGCTACTTGGGAGGCTGAGGCAGGAGAATCACTTGAATCTGGGAGGCAGAGGTTGCAGTGAGCCAAGATTATGCCACTGCACTCCAGCCTGGGTGACAGAGTGAGACTCTATCTCGAAAAACCCCCCAAACAAATAAACCTGAAGGAAAATGCTGACACTGGACAGATATTAAAAATGTATTATGTTTGTATTTAATATTTTAACTGCTTTAGTATAATTATTTTGAGATGCATCCATGCTATCGTGTGTATACCTTATTTCCTTTTATTGTGGAGTGATACTCCATTGTATAGATAGACCACAGTGTGTTGATCTATTCAGATATCATGGGCATTTAGGGTTCAGTGTTTGGCTGTTGTTGATTGAGCTGCTAAGGACACTTCTGTACTGTGCCCATATGTATGGGCATATGCCTCCATTTTTCTTTAGTAAATTCCTAGGAGTGGAATGGCTAGGTCATATAGTGGGCATATGTCTAACCTATTAAAAAAAAAAAAATTTCCAAACTGTTTTCCAAAGTGGTGTTACATTTGATTGATTGATTGGAGACAGGGTCTTGTTCTGTTGCCCAGGCTGGAGTGTAGTGGCATGATCGTGGTTCACAGTGTCCTTGACCTCCTGGGCTCAAGTGATCCTCCACCTTACCATCCTGAGTAGCTGTGACTGTAGGCACCCACCACCATGCCAAGCTAATTAACACTTTTGGTTTTTGTAGAGATGGGATCTCCCTATGTTGCCCAGGGTGGTCTCAAACTCCTGGGCTCAGGTGGTCCTCCCACTTTGGCCTCCCAAAGTGCTGGAATTACACAGGTATGAGACACTGGGACAGGCCCTGATAAAATTTTGTTGAGAATTTTTGTATCTATATTCTTAAAGAATACTGAGCTGTCTGTAATGTTTCCGTATTGTCTTGGTACCAAGGTAGTCCTGACATCACAGGATCAGTGAAGCAGCTTTCCTTCCTCTCCGCTTTACTGGAAGAGTTTATGCAGAAGTTTTATTATTTTGTCCTTTATTGTTTGGTGGAATTCACCTATGAAGCCATCTGGGCTTGAACATTTATGGGAAGGTTTTTGCTCACAAATTCAATTTATTTAATAGATATAGGCCTATTTAAGTTATATTACTTCTTGAGTGAGCTTTAGTAATTTTTGTCTTTCAAGGAATTTGTCCATTTACCCTGTTTCCAAGTTTATTGGCATAAAGTTTTTCATAATAATGTCTTATTCTTTTAATGTCTGTAGAGTTTGTAGTGATGTTACCACTCTCATTTATGTTAGTGGCAATTTGCGTATTTTCTTCTTTTTTCCTGGTCAATCTGGCTAGAGGTTTATGAATTTTATTGATTTTTTTCTCAAATAATTAGATTTTCCTTTTATTTCTTTTATGTTCTTTATCTGGTTTTTTTGTTTCGTTTTGTTTTGTTTTGAGATGGAGTCTTGCTCTGTCACCTGGGCTGGAGTGCAATGGTGTGATCTCGGCTCACTGCAACCTCCGTCTCCCGGGTTCAAGCAATTCTCCTGCTTCAGCCTTCTGAGTAGCTGGGATTACAGGCAAGTGCCACTACACCTGACTAACTTTTGTATTTTTAGTAGAGATGAGGTTTCTTCATGTTGGCCAGGCTGGTCTCAAACTTCTGACCTCAGATCTCAGATGATCTGCTTACCTCAGCCTCCCGAAGTGTTGGGATTACAGGCGTGAGCCACTGCTCCCAACCCCCCCTTTTTTTTTTAAATTGATTTTTGATCACTCTTTATTCTTTTATCCTTTTTACTTTGGATTTCACTTCCTCTTCTTTTTCTGGTTTCTTAAGGAGGAAGATGAAGTCATTAATTTGAGACATTTGCACTTTTCTAAGTAGGTGTTTTAGTGTTATAAATTTCTAATGTTGCTTTAGCATGAAATTTGTGCTTCTTGAGCACAAAATTTGAAATGGTGTGTTTTCATTTTCATTCACTTTAATTTTAAATTTTAAATTTTTAAATTTCTAATTTCCCTTTTGATTTCTTCTTTGACCCATGAGTTATTTCAAATATATTATTTTGTTTCAAATACATGGAGAATTTTTCAGATATCTCCCTGTTACTGATTGATAACTTAGTTCTATTGTGATCAGAGAACACATTTTGACTTGAATCCTTCCAAATATATTAATACTTGTTTTATGGATCAGCATATATTCTATCATAGTAAATATTCCATGTGCTCTTAAAAGTGTATTTTGCTGTTGTTGGGTAGAATGAATGATCTATAAATATGAATTACATCAAGTCGGTTGACAGGGTTATTCAATTCATCTATATCCTTACTGATTTTCTGAATTGTTCTAGTGATTGTTTTTTAAAAGTGTGTTATATAAGACCCCACACTTTGTAATAGAAATATCTAATATATGTACTAAAAAATAACCTTTACCTTTTATTCAATACCTAACATTTCCCAGGCACTGTGCTAGATGCTTTACAATTATGATTTCTAATTTATTTATTTATTTATTTTTGAGACAGAGCTTCACTCTTGTTGCCCAGGCTAGAGTGCAATGGCACCATCTCAGCTCACTGCAGCCTCCACCTCCCAGGTTCAAGCAATTCTCCTGCCTCAACCTCCTAAGTAGCTGGGATTACAGGCACGTGCCGCCATTCCCAGCTAATTTGTTACATTTTTAGTTGAGACGGGGTTTTACCATGTTGGCCAGGCTGGTCTTGAACTCCTGACCTCAGGTGGTCCACCCGCCTTGGCCTCCCAAAGTGCTGGGATTACAGGCATGAGCCATGGCACTTGGCCTGATTTCTAATTCTAAAAAACATTTGTAGGTAAATGATTAAAGCTTGTTAAAATCAGTTTTGTGGTTTTTTTAAACAGAAGAAAATGAAGCTTATTAAAGTTGAATGAGTCATCCAAGGCCACATAGCTGGTTAGCAGCAGAACTGGGGTTTGAACCCAAGTTTTTCTTCCATACCATGCAGCATTTACTATATAGAAAAATAGCTGAATAAATTTCTCTTGTTATTTTAGCCAAATTTCATTTGTAAAATCCCAGAAGTGGCCTACTATTCTGATATGGCAATATCTATCTTTCATGATCTGAATAAACAACAGAGAAAATGCATTGTATTATTATGAGTTTGGAAAACAAAGTGTTATCACAGATAACAATAAGCTATTCTTGTCCTCAGTTCCTGTGATTTTTGAACCTGTTATTCAGAACAAGAAGCCCTCTGATTCAAATACAAACCAGAACATTCTATTTAGTGCAAACACAAAGATCCGAAACTCCATTTTAAAGCCACTTCTGTACAGTAAGAATCCAGCCTGCATTTGCCAGTGGTAGAGAGACTAGTAAAGAGAGAAATCCCTGAAGAGGTCACAGTGTTGACAAAGTTCAACATGGTGGTGGAGTCCACACAAATACAGGGAAAAAAGCTTGGAACTTCCACACAGCGGTAAGGCCTCGACTTCATTTTAAGTCAACTTCATTTCATGCCCCGCATATTCCTCAATGTCTGCATGACAAAATACCACAATCACCATGAGGTCCGCTTTTCTGCAGTCTTGTGTATATTTTCCCGCCACCCCAAAACCCAAGGAATGTCTGCCATGGAGCACACTGCCACTCCCTGGTGCTGAGGAGTATTTTTGGTGTTTCAACCTAGACCAGACTTCAACAGCTTGTTCCCATACAGTAAGGACTGATCTGCTCCAGGAAGAATCTCTAGGCTATATCCATACTTTATACATGGCATAGGGTCCAAGGTAACCTAGAGCTGTGATGTACAACTGAAACTTGTAGGTCTCAGTGCATTTTCTGAAGCAGGTTCCCAGCCACACCAGTTTGTCCCTGGAGATACTGGCAGCCAACTTTGGAATCTTCTCACTTACATAGAGTAGCTGCTGTTGAGCCTGTCCACTGGCAGCAGGCTCTCCCTGATGTATTTAATGATCTTCTCAAACATTACATGGGTCTCCTCTTCAGCCAAGGCCCGAATTTTCCTGCTGGAGTAGAACACTGGATCCTTGTGAATTTTTTTTAAAAAACTTTTCATGGTCGGGTGTGGTGGCTCACGCCTGTAACCCCAGCACTTTGGAAACCAAGGCAGGCGGATCACGAAGTCAGGAGTTCAAGATCAGCCTGGCCAATATGGTGAAACCCTGTCTCTACTAAAAATACAGAAATTAGCCAGGTTTGGTGGTGGGTGCCTCTATCTTACCTACTTGGGAGACTGAGGCAGAGAATTGCTTGAACCTGGGAGGTGGAGTTGCAATGAACCAAGATTGCACCATTGCACTCCAGACTGGGCAACAAGAGTGAGACTCCATCACACACACACACACACACACACACACACACCCCTTTCATGTAATTAAGTCTTTCAGCTTTTGTATGCCTAATAAAGTCTTTATTTTGCTTTTGTTTCTGAAAGATATTTTTACCAAGTAGAGAATTTTAGATGAACAGCTTTTTGGTTTCAGTATTTTAAAGGCACTGTGCCACTGTCTTACTCTTTTGCATCCTTTCTAACAGGATATTTATTGCTGTTCTTCTGTTTCTTTGTACTTAATGTATCTTTTTTCCTCTGAATGCCTTTTAAGATTTTTTCTTTAACACTGGTTGGGAACATTTTTATTATAATGTACTTTGAAGCAGTTTTCTCCAAATTCCTTCTGCTTGGAGTTTGTTGAGCTTCTTGGATTTGTGGGTTTATACTTTTCATCAATTTTGTAACATTTTAGCCATTATTTCTTCAATTATTTTTTCCTTTTTCTCTTTCCTCTTCTTCGGGAACTGCTTGAGGTAATCTCATGGCTCACTGATGCTGTTTGCATTTTTAAAATTCTCTTTTATTTGTTTCATTTTGGGTAGCTTTCATTGCTATTTACTGAAATTTATTTTTTTCTTCAGTGTCTCATCTGCTATTAATCCCATCCACAGTGCTTTTTTTCTTTATTGTTTTTCTTGAGACAGAGTCTTGCTCTGTCACTCAGGAGTTCAATGGCACAATCTCAGCTCACTGCAACTTCTGTCTTCCAGGTTCAAGTGATCCTTCTACCTCAGCCTCCTGAGCAGCTAGGACTACAGGCATGTGCCACCATGCCTGGCTAATTTTTAGTAAAGATGGGGTTTCACCATGTTGGCCAGGCTGGTCTCAAACTCCTCACCTCAAATGATCCGCCTGCCTTTGCCTCCCAAAGCGCTGGGATTTCAGGCATGAGTCACTGGGGCCCAGCCCACAGTATTTTTCATCTTAGGCATTGTGGAAGTTCACCAACTGTAGAATCTCAGTATCTGTAAAAGTTCAGTTTGGGTGCCTTCCCATAGCCCTCTGGTATTATCTTCCTTGTCTCTGCTTAACTTTTTGAACATGTGAAGCATAATAACTGTTTTAATGTCCATCTCTGCTAATTCTGACATCTGCATTAATTCTGGGTTGGTTTGAACTGGTAATTTTTCTCCTCCTTTTAGATCATATCTTTTACCTTCTTTATTATACCTGGTAATTTTTAATTGGATGGCAGACATTCTGAATTACGTCTTGTTTTTTGCATGAATAAGATATTTTGTATTCCTGTAGTTATTGTCTTCCTCGTACTGTCTTAGTCTTTCTAGACTCTTAGCTGTGTCTCCTCGATTGAGGGGCCTGGTGAATTCTCCTTGAATTATTCCTCCATGTACTGTGGCCTGGAAACTCTTTCAAGTCCCTAAGCTGGAGCGGTCATAGGCTTCCCATCATTTGTTCCTTATCACGCAGGGATCACTGTCCTTTGTTGCCTCCTATCAAGTGTCCCGGAAACTGCTGTTTCATATATTTTGTCCATTCTTTTCGGTTGTTTCAGGCATGGGGGTAAATCTGATTTCCGTTAACCTCTCTTGGTTGGAAGTAGAAAGAAATCTCTTTTTATTGAGGTGAAATTCAAATAACATAAGAGTAACCATTGAAAAATGAATGAATCAGAGGCATTGAGCACATTCACAATGTTGTGCAGCCACCGCCTCTGCCTCGCTCCCATTTTCATCACCCCGGAAGGAAACCTGTTCAGCAACTGTCGCGCGCTACCCCCTCGCTCGGTCCTTGGCAACCACCCTTGTGACTTCTCTTATGTGAAATATCCAGAATATTTAAATAATTAAATATTTTTAATTTAAATTTAATTATTTAAATATTGTGGATATTTCACATAAATGGGATCCTACGATATGTGATTTTTTTGTGTCTGGCTTCTTTCACTTAGCGTAATGTTTTCAGTGCTCACCTATGTTATACTATGTATCAGTAACGTCGTTCCTTTTTATTGCCAAATGATATTTCATTCTGTGTTGTAGGGGCCAAGGGAAAATGCCTCCTTTGCCCTGTGAAGTTTTGCTAAAAAATCAACTCACAAAAGGCCAATTAATAAGAGAAAAGGCACACAGATTTATTAATGTGCACATGGGGAAAACCACAGAGTAATGACCCCAACCCCTCAATAGGGTTCAGAAACTTATACGACATCTTGAGGGTGCAGAATGATTAAGGGCTTGGACTACGGCAAAACAGGTTAAATGTGGGGAGAAGGGGAGGCGTGGCTGGCATAGGTGGTCTTGTAATGTAAATGAAACTTCACAGGTAGCAGCCCTCAGAGAGAATCGATGGCGAATGTTTCTTCCAGACTTGAAGGTGTCAGACTCTCAGTTAATCTTTCCTAGATTAGACAAGGGAAAGCCTCAGAGAAAGCCTGGCTGCATCTGTGCAGATTTTCTTTACAGATGCAAGTCTCTTCCACAAAAGGCAGCTTTGTAGGCCTACTTCTGTTTGCAAGCCCTCTGAACAGCTATCTCAAAATATGTCAAAGGGGTTTATTTTTGGGTGCACTACTTTGATTTCCTTTAATGTTTATGCCACAATTTGTTGATTCATGTATCTGCTGATGGACATTGGGGTTGTTTCCAGCTTTTGAATATTGTGAATGCTGTGGCTATGAACATGTGTGCACATGTATTTGTTTCAGTACCCGTTTTCAATTCTTTGAATATACCTGGGAGTGAGGTTATATATACCGGGGAGTGAGGTTATACATACCTGGGAGTGAGGTTATATATACCGGCGAGTGAGGTTATATGTACCAGGGAGTGAGGTTATATATACCTGGGAGTGAGGTTATACATACCTGGGAGTGAGGTTATATATACCTGGGAGTGAGGTTATA
>NW_016107553.1:1283501-1312869 GCF_001604975.1 Cebus imitator | reverse complement strand
ATACCTGGGAGTGAGGTTATATATACCTGGGAGTGAGGTTATACATACCTGGGAGTGAGGTTATATATATACCGGGGAGTGAGGTTATATATACCTGGGAGTGAGGTTCCTGGGTCATATGAAAATTCTATTCTTGACGTTTTGAAGAACTGCCAAATTGCCTTCCACAGGGGCTGAACCATTTCACATTTTCATCCTATTTTTTTAATAATCAATTTTTTTGGGGGTATGAATTTACATGCCTTAAATCACACACATTTTAAGTATACAGCTCAATGAGTTTTGTCAGATGAACACATTTGTATAATCATCACAATCAAGAAAGAAAACATTTCCATCAGAAAGCTTTCTCATGTCTGGAGTCAATTCCTCTTTCAGTCAACCACTGTTTTCTCTAACTGTAGATAAGCTTTGCTTGTTCTAGAACTTTATACTAATGGAATCGTGTGGCATATGCTCTTTTGGATACGAAGTCTTCATAATGAACATTTATGTCTTGTAGATAGCATATATCTGAGTCTTTTTATCTAGTTAAACTACAGGCACATACCACACCTGGCTAATTTTTTTTGTATTTTTTGGAGAAGGAGTCTCATCATGTTGCCCTGGCTGGTCTCAAACTCCTGGGCTCAAATGATCCTCCCACCTGGGCCTCTGAAAGTGCTGGGATTACAGGTGTGAGCCACTATGCTCAGCCTCAATCTCTGCCTTTCAATTTGTGGCTTTTACATTGAAAGTAATTCTTGATGTGGCTGTGTTTAAATCTATTAAATTGGTGCAAAAGTAAGTGCATCAAAAACCATAGTTACTTTTGCATCAATCTAATATTATTTTGCTACTCATTTTCCATTTGTTTATTCAGTTTGTTGCTTCTTTGTTGCTCCTTGTCTGCCTTCTTTTGGGGTTAACCTTTTTTTTTTTTGAAGCAGAGTCTCTCTCTGTCACCCAGATTGGAGTGCAGTGGCGTGATCTCGGCTCACTGCAACCTCTGCCTCCTGGGTTCAAGCAATTCTCCTGGCTCAGCCTCCCAAGTAGCACATGCCACTGTGCCTGGCTAATTTTCTTTTTTAGTAGAGATGGCGTTTCACCATGTTGTCCAGGCTGGTCTTGAATGCCTGACCTCAAGTGATCCACCTGGCTCAGCCTCCCAAAGTGCTGGGATTGCAGGCTCTGAGCCACCATGCCCGACCACCAAATATTTTTTGATATTCCATTTTGTTTTCTCTGTTTGTTTCTTTTTTCTTTTCTTTTCTTTTTTTTTTTTTGGAGATGGAGTCTCACTTTGTGTGCATTGGCACGATTTTGGCTCATTGCAACCTCCATCTCCCAGGATTAAACATTTCTCATGCCTCAGCCTCCTGAGTAGCTGGGACTACAGGCATATGCCACCATGGCTGGCTAAATTTTTTGTGTATCTATTTTGTAGAGATGGGGTTTCACCATGTTGGCCAGACTAGTCTTGAACTCCTGACCGCAAATGATCCACCCTCCTCTGCCTCCCAAAGTGCTGGGATTTCAGGTGTAAGGCACCACACTCAGCCTATTTCCGCTGTTTTTTTTTCTTTTTTTTTTCTTTTTTTTTTTTGAGATGGAGTCTCACTCTGTTGCCCAGGCTGGAGTGAAATGCACGATCGTAGCTCACTGCCTTAACTTCTGCCTACCAGGTTCAAGCAATTCTCCTGTCTCAGCCTGGGATTACAGGTGCCCACCACCATGCCTGGCTAATTTTTGTATTTTTAGTAGAGACGAGAGTTTCACCATGTTGGTCAGCCTGGTCTTGAACTTCTGACCTCAGGTGATCTACTCACCTTGGCTTCCCAAAGTGCTGGGATTGCATTCGTGAGCCACAGCACCTGGCCTCCTCTATTCATTTTTTTAGATATATATTAAAAAACATTTAAAGTGGTTTCTAGGGGTAATAGTATGCATCCTAATCACATAAAAAACCATTTCAAATGGATTTTATTATCTCACATTTCATAATCACACTTCATCCCTGACACTTCATACTTCTGACTTCCTAATTCACAAATGAAATCACCTTACAGCACCATAATTCTATTTGCACCCCCCTTATCAGAAAGGTCTTATTTCATAGGAAAAAAACATGATTAAGACACGTTCCCTTCTCTTGGTGAGCCCAGAGTAGAGGGGAAGACACATATCTAAAGGAAAGAATTGTACTGTGGGAAGGCAAAGGTAAAGCTGTGGGGTGGGGGGACCCCCGTAAGTACCCGGAAGAAGTCAGAAGCCTCAGCCTATTTCCATATATATAACGAAGAAGAAAATAACTAGACACATAACCAGAGTAGTTATTCATATGTGATCTTAGTTATTCATAGGTGATCTTAGTTCTTTTACTAATGCCTTTCAGGTCGTGAAGTGTGAACCTGGGGTGACATTGTGAAAGGAATGACCCTAAGGCAAGATGCTTTAAGCCCTCTGTCAGGCAGGTGTAAGGGCTGCTGGAGGGCGCCTCGGCTGTGCGGCTGTGCCAGCACTGGGAAAGTGCCCGCTGCTTAGCCAGCTAGGGAAGGTGACATCCAAGATGGCTGAGATGTCTCCTTCCTCGGGGGAGTTAGGAGAAAACTCCGCTTCTCTGAGCTCTTGCGGTAGGCCTGATGCCGTCAGGGAGGCCCACAGACATCTGGGGGTTTAATTGTCTCTATGTGATGCTGTGCTTCCGCGGTCACGTTCCATGTCCACCCTCATGTTCCGCTTCTGCACCTGGTTCCTTTTTTCTTAGAAGAGATAATCAGTAAAAGTAATATAAACCTTAATGCCTTTGTACTTTCTTGACAAGTATGGAAAAAGTGCTGACTCATTATGCTCCTTACAGGTATAAAGCACCGCACCCAGCCTATTTCCTCTATTTTTTGTGGAGGAAATTAAAAAATTTATTTCATCTTGGCTACCTGAAAATCTTGGGCCCCCACCTATATGACACATGATGTACTTGACTCTATCACTGACCACCAATGCCACACCCTACCTACCCTGCCCCCAGCTTTGTACTCAATAAAAGTCAGAGTGTCCGGGCACTCAGGGCCACTGCCGGACTCCGCGGTTTGGTTAGCAGTGGATCCCTGGGCCCAAACTCTCTTTTCTCTGTCTCTGTGTCTCGTGTCTTTCATTTCTGCAGTTTCTCATCTCCACACCAGCAGAGAGGGGCTCAAAGGACCCTGTAGGGCTGGACCCTAAATAAAGCCCAAAAGGGGGGCAGAAGTAGACTCAGGTGGGGAATTATCAAATCTCATCAAAGAGTTAGGGAATCCAGGGGGCTTCACAGAGGAGGTGCAGGAGATGGAGTTGTAAAAATAAGTGTGGCTTACTGGGGCTAACAGAGAAATGGTACCATAGGCAGAAGGAACTAGAAAGCATAGACAGCACAAGTTCAGTGTGTCTAGAGCAGGTAATAGGCAGTGTGAGAAGAGTAAGTAGATGAGGCTGAAGTTCGAGGCATTAACTCTGGATCCTGGAAACTGTGAGTCAAATTCTAACTTCAGTGCATGGGTCATAGGGAGTTGGTTAATAGGGAACTTAAATACATTCAGATTTGTTTTAGGCAGTGATGGCTGGATTGAAGGCGCCAAGACAGGAGGGTAGAAAAAGGAATTTGAAGGAGAATTTGGTGGTGCCTGTGAGAAACAAGGGGTGTTCTAATGTGCCTGGATGGCAGGCTCAGAGGCAGGCATGAGTAAGGAGCAGAATCATCAGAACTTAGAATCAACTGATGGGAGGAATGAGCATGAAAGAGGTGCCTGGGATGACCAGAGGTGGAAGTGACCTTCACTAGGATGGAGCGGGCAGATGATGGTCAGTGTCAGGAGAGGGAAGAAGATGAAGAGTTCAGGATGGGATGTATTGACTCTGTGGGTGTCTGTGGAATCTGCTGGGAATGCTCAAAAGAGAGCTGCAAATGTGGTCTGGTGTTCAGGGTAGAGAAGAATGGAGTTGGAGTCATCAGTGAATAGTGTGGGGAGGTATGTGGCAATTATGGTTATGGATGAAACTGACCAGGCAAAACTTACAGAGTTGGAATATCAGGCTTCCAAGAGAAAGGCTTGGAAAGGGACTGAGGGGAAACATCCAAGAAGATGGTGGCTTGCCAAGATTCCATGCTCCGAGCTAGCATTACTGGTTTTATCCACTTGTTGAATATTCCTGCTTTACCTAAGAGGACATTTCATGTTAGTTGAGTATGTGGGTTTCTTACCCATCATTAATGTACCAGTATCCGCTTCTCAAAGCCCAAAGGAGGGGGATCACATGACCAACCCAATGGGTCACCAATGGATCATAATCCCTGCCACCATGCAAGGGAAAGAAGGATGAGACACCCATTTCTGCCTTTCTATCCCTACTGAATCTTGTCTTCATGCAGAACCTCAATGGAGGTGAAAGAAGCCACCGTTTATTGAGGACTTACTATGTACTAGGCACTGTACAGACCATTTATTGATATTATTTGCCCTTCCAACCCCACAGAGAAGTGTGAGAATGCTATTAGCTAGTGTGGAAAAAAACACTCAAAAGATCAGAATTATGAAATGTACTTATGGCCTGATATTTTTGCCGTATTAACCTATTTTTCCTTTCTAGTATTTCCCTTCTTCCGTTTCTCCCATTCAAACAGAGTTGCCCTGTGCTCCTGAGCTCAAGGCAGATGTGAGACAGAACTCTCTGGCTTTTTCTTTCCAAAAGCTTAAAAACATTAATAATCGTATTTGAGGAAGGTGAGTAGGAAAGGATTTTATTCACACTTTAAAAAAAGCTTCTGGGCTAGTAAAGAGTGAGTAGAGCAGAGAGCTCTTCTCTTTTGTCATCAGAGCTGCAAGGTAAGTGCTTCCCAGTGTGTATCCAGGGAGGGAACAAGGACAGCCTGGCAGAGAGTCTGTGCTTAAAGGTGGCGCAGAAAAGGGATGAGAGAAGCATTGTGCAGATGCCTTGCAGACAAGAACAAGCGTCATCTTGGGGCTGATCTGTGGGAAGCCCTGGCTGAAAACTGATGGACCTTTTCCGTGACCAAATTTACGCTCCACCTCTTCTCACCTTCCAGCCTTGGAATAGAAGGGGACCTGTGTTGCACTAGTGATCTGGGCCCCCAAACTCAAAAACTGAACGTCACTGACTAGCAGCACTTGCTGACTCCTCCCACCGTGGCTGGTTTCAGGATATCAATGTGAGCTCTCTGCAGAACTGGGAAAGGGGCGCGCAGTCTGCTCCCGTGACCCATAGAGCTAGCTCTGCCACACCACTGAAATAATTCTCCTGGACCCCCCGCAGAAAAGACTAGAATTATTCTTTCTTTTTTCTTTTCTTTTTTTTTTTTTTTTAAGTCATAGTTTCCTTCTTGTCGCCCAGGCTGGAGTGCAATGGCACGATCTCGGCTCACTGCAACTTCTGCCCCCTGGATTCAAGTGAGTCTCCTGACTCAGACTGCCAAATAGCTGGGATTACAGGCATCTGCCACAATGCCTGGCTAATTTTTGTATTTTTAGTAGAGATGGGGTTTCACCACATTGGCCAGGCTGGCCTCGGAACTTCTAACCTCAGATGATCCGCCTGCCTCGCTCTCCCAAAGTGCTGGGATTACAGATGTGAGCCACCACACCTTCTTATCAGCAAAATAGAAATTAAGTTGAAATTAAAAAAACATACAAATTTATCTTTCTTGCCTACCTAATTTATGGACAGAGATTGTATGTTACTTAATTATAAACACAAAGAAAGTGGCTGACCTGGCTAAACCCATGACTGCCTGAATCCAAAGCCTTGCCAGCTTTCCGACTGATTCTTCTCTGGGCTGAATCCCTGGGGAGTGCTTGGCTCACTTTACTGTCTGAGAGTCTGTTCTTATTCCTCACTCTTGCCCTTCCAGGGTCCTAAGAGGAGAATATCTTTGGCTGTGAGAGGGTAGTAGCCAGGAGCATGCATCTTTTTAAACCATCCTTCTCCTTGCTGTAGTCCATATTTCCTGGAAATCACTGGGAAAGGATTTATGTTTTACTTTCGGGTTCTGGACATGACCTAATTGTCCACATTTGGTAAGTGAGATCTGGCCAGGGAGGTGAAGGGGAGGGAATCTGTTGATGATCATCTTGGCTCTGTGGCTCAGTTGTCCATCCCTTAGAGATCAGGAAGCAACGATCACCTATCCTACTCACTGTGGTGGGTAATTTAATCCCCAGAGAAAGGGCTGATATGTGGTATTCATGCTACCACTTCTCTTTTCTGGGCTTATGACTGACATCACCAAGTTATCACAAGATCACGAGGCTTCATAAGCCTCAATGCTGCACTCTAGGAAGCTACAACCAAACCCAAAGAAGGGGGCTGGGCCAGGTGGTCAGCCCAAGTGTGTTTCTCAGCTCCAAACTCACCCTTCCATACCCGCTTTGTGATGCTGGGGCTGTGACTCTGCCCACCAGGGGGAGCTAGAGGAAAGCAACTAGGCAGGAGGGGAAGGGGGGGAAGAGAAGAAGTGGGGGAGGGGGAGAAGGGTTAGGGTTGGGGGTAAAGAGGGAGGGGGAGAGTGAGAAGAGGGAGGTGGGAAGGGGAGGAGAGGGAGGAGGGAGGGGGAAGGGGAAGGAGGAGGGGAAGGAGGAGGGGAAGGGGGAGAGGAAGGAGAGGGAGGGGAGGGGGCAGGGGAAGGGAGGGGAGAGAGGGGAAGGGGAAAGGAAGGGAGGGAGGGGAAGGGGAGAGGGGAGAGGAGGTGAAGGAGGGGGAGTGGGAGGGGAGGGGGAGGAAGAAGAGGAGCAGCATCCCTCTTTCCTATCTGCTTGTGGTTTCTGTCCATATCAACCAGGCAATGCTTGTCCAGCCAGATGACAGCAGTTTCTTCTTGTGGCAAAAGCTGAACTGGTTTGTAGTTTTTTGAAAATTTTTGACACCACCTTCCTGGTGCCCCTCAAAGACAGAGGCACTAGCCTGCCAGCCCCTTCTTCAGAGGTCTGAATCTTGCCTTTTCCAACCTTGCATGTTGCAGTACTTCCCTCTGGGCTCTGGGTGTGTGGGCGGAGCTGCTTCCCATAGTTGCCATCTCCATCATGCCCTCGAGTTCCGTTTTCGCCCTTTTGGATACCTAGCTAACAATTCCTCATATTCGATGCTGTTAAAATCACCAGTGTGAGTTCTGTCCCCTGACTGGGCCTGACTGCTATTGTGCAAATGAGAGAAAATCCATTTGCCATCTCTGGACCAGGCCATTATGGTGGTGTCTACGGTAGAAGCTTCGCTACACAAAACCCAAGACTCTTGTAGGGTCTGAAGACAGCACAAAACTAGCTCTACAAGCACAGGGAGGCAAGAAAATGCACAAAGGTCCCTGAACACCATAGCCCTCTTGGTTCCAGTCCTCTAGGAAAACTTTTATATCACTCAGGATGGGTGTCCAGGTGGCAGCCTGCCCCAGAGTGCAACAATTACATCTCAAGCTTTAGGGCTGGGATGGAGGAAACTTTAGAAATCAGCCTCCTCACCTTGGAGGATAAATCCAAGGCCCAGAAAGGGGAGGGGCTTGACTCAGGTAACACACCAAGTGAGCATCAGGGTGGGATCAGACCCCAGGTCTCTGGAACCACGGGGCCTTCCTGGGTCATGGACTGTTTCTCAACTCTTTCCACTTCTGAAAGATGCTGGAGATGGCTGTTGTGTCACGTGGTTTCTTTACCACATCCGATAAAATAAAGAGAAAGAGATTTCTTTTCCAAATATGCATAAAGAGCACGCATATACCTACATGTAACTAGCTGTGAGATTGTGGATCAGTTTCTTAACCGCTGTTTCTTGCAAAATGGCAGTTATAATATTTCCCTCTCCAGGTAAATAATGGGGTAAAGTGTTCTCTTAATAGATGGTAGCTGTGGTTGATAAATGACTAATACTTGTTTTAATACAGTATATAAGCTTCTTTTTCTCATTGGTCTTTTTGACTCTGAAACAAAATCTTTTTTCCCCCCAATAGCACGATCCTGGCGTAAAGCCCAAGCTCATGAAATGTTAGACCCTTTTTCATTTCATGTTTTCCTTTCATTCCCACCAACACAGTGGCTTGAGGCTATTTCTTCGTGGGAATTGAGGACTCTTCTCCCATCCTCTCTTTCTAACCCTGGAAGAGGTCTCTTCTGTAACTGAGCAAGACCTGATGACCCATTGATGGGGTCACCGAGTGTGGGGCCTTCTAGGCTTGGCCTCCAGGAGAAAGGACCCCATAAGGCCGTCACCCAGCCCCGCTGATTCGCACCCAGTGATTTACCGAGCACTGGGGCTGCTGACACCTTTTATGCCTCTTCTTCTAGGCCAAAGAGACAAAGCTAGGGAAGACGTGGCTGGGGACCCATCCCTGGGTCACCTCTGCAGAACTCTCCCATCATTGATGGTGTCCCTTTGCCCTGGAAAACAAAACCTAGGCCCCTTGACTTTGGGTTACCAGCACTTTGGCACCACCTTTGAAGCAATGATCTGAATTTACGACACAGGCATGAAAGCCCGTTTAAGGCTCTGCCCTCTTCCCCGGCCGCTGAACTTCATGTGGTCCAGAGTAAATCACTGTAATAGCCATTGGGCCGGCATTGTTGCGGCATGTTTTATACCCACGCTGTCAGTTATTTGGGGTGGTTAAGCTGAATCGCTGAGTCTCAAGTTACAGTTGTTGCTTTCTCTTGCCTTGTGCATAATCATGGAGAGACATGACAGCCAAAGGTAGGTTCAACACAGGACCTTTCAAGCAACTAGATTCATAAAAGAGAGGGGAAGAAAAGCAACCTACTTTCTAACACACAAAGGAATTTCTTTTCTCCCTTTCTCCTGGGACAAAGAAGCCACTTTCTCCTGGGAGAAGGGGTGGTTCCTAGACTCGCTTCCCTGATGAATGGACTGCATGTCCTGGAGCCCTCAAGTAGCCACGAGCTGAGCCTTCCCAGTTCTGGGTCTTTGGCAGGCAGAGGTGGGCCAGTTGATGCTGCAGTCAGAGCAAAAGGCTTTACCCTCTTCTCCACCCACATCTGTAGCCAGCATGCGTTTTCATCATGGGTGCCTTGCATGGCAGGTGGATCACTGTTTGCACTTCTGCATCCGTGGAAGGCCTATAAAGGCATATACCTCACTAAGCCCTTCACTGAGGCAGCCCGGGAGCCCAAGTGCTGGAATAGTAAGTCCCCAGGACACGTTATTTATGGGCATGTAAGCTTTTTCTCCTGTCCTGTCTGTAACTCTTGGGTCAGGTAGATACAGTTGATGGTGTACTTTTTCTTT
This sequence comes from Cebus imitator, assembly GCF_001604975.1. Classification (NCBI taxonomy): domain Eukaryota; kingdom Metazoa; phylum Chordata; class Mammalia; order Primates; family Cebidae; genus Cebus; species Cebus imitator. Next base: position 1,303,614 of record NW_016107553.1, on the reverse strand, counting down.
TTTTGGCTGGGGGTGGGGAGGTCTCTGCTTGTTCACCTCCTGATGGGGTGGAGGAGGGCGGGGCAGAGGAGGAGGCAGGTGTGCAAATGCAGCCTCTTCCCAGCCTGGGTGGCCCCGCCCCACTGCATGCTTCCTGAAGTCCTGACCTGGAGCCTCTTCCTTCTTAAGGATTTCTGCCCTTCATGTATCTCTGTTTTTTAGTAACTACATTGTTATGACAATGCAATAAGCACTAATGCATTCTCCTGCTTAAAAGGAGACAAAAGACGTTTAGTGCAGTCTCCTTCCCTCCTCAGGCCTCACGTTCCTGTTCCTCACCTTCCAGAAGAAGCCATCATTATTGATTTCTGGGTTTGGATGGCCATCCGTGAATTTACTTTTTTTTTTTTTTTGAGATGGGGTCTCGCTCTGTCGCCCAGACTGGAATGCAGTGGTGTAATGTCAGCTCATTGCAACCTCTGCCTGCCAGGTTCAAGCGATTCTCCTGCCTTAGCCTCCCATGTAGCTCAGATTACAGGTGTGCACCACCACTGCTAGCAAATTTTTGTATTTTAGTAGAGATGGGGTTTCACCATGTTGGCCAAGCTGGTCTTAAACTCCTGACCTCAAATGATCTACTCACCTCAGCCGCCCAAAGTGCTGGGATTACAGGCATGAGGCATGCGCCAGGCCTGCATTTACTTTTATTTGTATGAAAATATTGGGGATGAAAAAGGGGCGGAAGCAGAACTGTAATTTGCCTCTTGCCCTGGCTGTGGAAGGACAAGGCCAAGGCTGGACAAATCAGTCAGTTCTGTGTCTAAGAGCGGAAGGCTGCTGGTGTGAGGGCCTTGAGAAGGAGGGCAGGTCCTTCTGAAGAGGGGGCAATGTAACCCTGATAACAGTGCATGATTCTTCCAGAAGCCTCGAGGGGTCTGTGGTTCCAGTCGAAAGATCAGGTCTACTCTCAAGTCTGCTAGGAGAGATGTGCAGAGAATTCAATTTCTGATGACTTCCAGGTGCAGTCACCACGGGTGTGGAGAAAGCGGAGGGAGGGGAGTAACTTAGTTGTGATGGTTGGTGAGGAGGGGCCTCCTGAAAGTGGTCATGTCTGAGCTGGGTTTTGGAGGATCCATCGGGGTGGACCGGGCAGACAGGAGGGCTGTGAGGGAAGAGGGAACCCATGTGTGCAAAGGTTTGGCAATGGGGAATTGTAGTCAGGTCAGCCTCGCTGAGCCTAAAGCATGTGTGTGTGTGTTGTGGGGCAGGGTTGTGTGTGTGTAGGCATTGCATGTGTGCAGGGGTGAGGTTGGAGATGGAGCTTGAGAGTCAGGTAAAGCCTGGACGGTGAAGGGAGCTGCTTTGATTGATGGTTGGGGACACAGTGTGCTTCCTTGTCTCATTACTCATTTCACAATGATGTATGAAGCAGCAGCGAGTGTCAGGCACAGCACTGAATGCCTGGGAGACAATGGAGAGCAAGGCAGCAGGGTCCTCCTGGACTGACATTCAAAGGGTGTGTGTTAAGGGGGAGGCAAGGGACAGGCAGAAACTGCAGAAATTCCACAAACACAGACCAACGGTCAGTTTTCCACGGAAGAGCATGGTAGAGGAGCCCAGGGGAGCTTGCTTTGAGGAGGTGATGTTTCAGCAGAGACCTGAGGATGAGAAGGATCTAGGTCCCAAAGAGCAGGGAAGACACATCCAGGTGGAGGGAGCAGTGGGCATGTCAGTGTTTGAATGAGAAAGGAGGTGGGGAGTCACTGTGTTCCCAGGTGAGCGCAGAGGTGCCCAAGCCAAGATGAGCAATCCTGTTGGGATCAGAGGGGACCACTTTAGCATAATATTTGGGGAAGCAGAATCTGGCTCCCAGGCAAGTGGCATGTGGCAGCAGGCGAGGCTTCAGATAGAAAGACAGGCTTTGTGGCATCATAGGATCCAGGTGCCAGAGCTCAGGGCCTGGCACAGGATCAGGGCTCCACTGCCCACTAGCTAGCCCATCACCAAGTCTGCCTCACAGCTCCTCCTAATATTAGCTCATGAACACGTCTGTTCCCACTGGCATCCTGGATCAGGCCACCATCCTGCGTAGATCCAGTGCCTCCTGACTGGTCTCCATGGCTCCATTCTTAACCCCACTCAATGTAGTCTGCAGGCAGCAGCCAGAGCGATGTTCTGAAATGGAAATACAATCATATCACTCCCTATTCAACATCCTTCAGGTGTTCCCCTTGGAACAGGGAGACCTGGGAGATCGTGTGAAGGCCTCAGACTCCGTAACATGATCTGGCCTTGCTGAGTGCAACGTCATCACCCCTCAGAACTCCCCACCCCGTCCACCTGCCCTGGCTCATTTTCCAGTCAGAAGGAGCTCTTTTGAATTCCCTGAATTGGTCTTGCTGGCTCTCCTGCCTCCGGGCCCCTCTGTGTGCTCTTCCCTCTTCCTGGAATTCTCTTCTTCTCACCTGCCGGGTTTCTCTGTTCAGGAAGGCCACACGGGGGGATAGGTGCCCCCATGGCAGGCCACGCCTACCCACGCCCTAGCTCTTAGCATCCTACATTGAAACTGCCTGACTTCTAGTCTGTTTCCTATACTGGACTCCAAGAAGAAAGGGCAAACCGTGTCGTTCGCACTTAGCAAAGTCTCTGGCGTGCGGCTGGTGCCAATAGGTCTTTGTTGTTGAATGACCACAATCTGAGATGTGAGAAGGAAAAGCAGGAGCGAGAGCAGGGCTGAGGATGGAGGGGTTGACGGTGATGTCATGAAGAAGGATGATGGCCAGGGGACAGCAGTGATGACCATGGTGAATGTTCATTGGTCCTTCCTCTGTGTGAGGACCAATATAAGTGTTTTACATGTATTCATCCATGAATCCTCCTGAAAACAATATGAGGTAGACACTGTTAGTATGACTGTTTTCCAGATGAGGAAAGTGAGGCACAGAAAACTTAACGGATCTACCCAGAGTTATATAACCAGTGAGAGACGTTGGGAGTCAAGCCCGGGTGGTTTAGTGCCTACATTGTATGTACACCATAAAAATATACTCACCCCTCCCAAAAATATATTTAATTTGGGCACTTCAAACTTAAAGTGACAATGATCCATTCTCTCAATAGCTTGCACTAGCCTCACAGGGGTATGAACAGTTCAGCTGGTTCCGATTGCACAGGTCAAAATATTCCATTAGAATTGGAATCCCAGAGGTGTTACTTTGGCCAATATGTGAGTTCTAAGCTGGCCCCAAACTCCAACCAGTGACGGGCTCCAGTGAACGGCCATGAACCTATTGCCTCATGCTGGGGGGGCTCCTTACAATGACTTTCTAAATAGGGAAGGTTGTGAGTAACAGTGGATTTTGTTGACAAAATGACTATGCCGGCTATGAAACTTATATCCTGCTTGGCAATATAATAATTGGCCATATCTTCAGTTACTATTAAATGTCTATATCTGATTATGGGCTCCATACTCTTGTAAACTTGGGGGCACATGTGATATGGGTAGGGACATTTTTGTCCCTATATCATTTTTGAGGGACAAGGATGAATCATTTGATTATTCAACACGTATCGATTGAGTATCTTCTCTGTACTGGGCAGAGGGCCAGGTGCTGGATTTACAATAATGAATAAGACAGTGTGGTCCCTCATGGAACATACATTATAGTGAGGAACACAGATGAGAAATAAATGAATAAAAAGCAACTACTTTTGTGATTAATGTTTGCAGGTAACAAACGAGGGGCTGGGTTAGCTAATAATGGGGTGGTGATGGTAGTTTTCAGGCTGTTGTTCTATGTTGACCACTTTTAGTGCCAGGACCTTTGGGGTTTCACTAAAAAGAGGGTGGAGACTGGGTGTGGTGGCTGAAGCCTGTAATCCCAGCACTTTGGGAGGCTGAGGTGGGAGGATTGCTTGAGTCCAGAAGTTTGAGACCAGCCTGGGCAATATAGTGAGATTCTGTCTCTACAAAAAAATTAAAAATTAGCTGAGTGATGTGGCACATGCCTGCATGTCCCAGCTACTTGGGAGGCTGAGGTGGTAGGATCACTTGAGCCCAAGAGTTCAAGGTTACGGTAAGCTATGATTACACCAGTGCCCTCCAGCCTGGGTGACAGCAAGACCCTGTCTTCAAAAACATAAAACAGTGGGGAAATTTAGGGTAGTGTCAGATCATAGGAATCATTTGAAGGATGATATCTCTTTAATACACCTGAGGTTCTCTTAAAAATAAACGACAGGAGGCCGTATGAATCCCTGTTGAATGCTCTGTGAGCAGCCCTTCACAACTTTCACTCAGAAGCTGAGGGGCTGTGTTTCCAGGACAAGAGACTAGAGGTGGGCCTTTTAGGTCCCTCAGACTTTGCTGATGGGATTGTAAAGTGGTACAGTCTTTCTGCAAAAGTTTTGCAGTATGTATAAGGAGTATTAAGTGAGGTAATCCATTCTAACCCTGGTAATCCCCCTCTAGAAATTAATACTGAAGAAATACTCAGAATTGAAGACAACAGAGTTCTGATAAAAGTGTTCATTCCAGGGTTGTTTAGACCTGATAGAATGTATAAATACTTATGGTTCATTTACATGATGAATTATAGTGCAGTCATTTTTGTTGACTATTGAATGCTGGGAAATGCTCATATATAAGTTAAGTGACAAAGCAAAGCATGAAAGTATAACAAAAACAAAACAATGGTAGGAATCTATTTTTTCTTTTTTTTTTGAGATAGAGTCTTGTTCTGTCACTAGGCTGGAGTGCAGTAGCACAATCTCAGCTCACTACAACCTCCACTTCCCAGGTTCAAGTGATTCTCCTGCCTTAGCCTCCCAAGTAGCTGGGACTACAGGTGTCTGCTACCACGCCCAGCTAATTTTGTATTTTTAGTAGAGACAGGGTTTCACCATGTTGGTCAGGCTGGTCTTGAACTCCTGACCTCAAGTAATCCACCTGCCTCAGCCTCCCAAAGTGCTGGGACTACAGGCATGAGCCACCACGCCTGGCTGGGAGTCTGTTTTTAACAAACATAGAGATAGAAGTATGCAAAAAAGATGGTGAAATGTTATCAGTGGTTACCTCTGAAAGGAGGAAGTCAGGTGGTTTTTTTTAAATCTTTGAACCTTCTGTGGTTTTCCAAAATTTCTTCAATAATCATGTCCTATTTATAAACAAAGGAAGAAATTTAAAAGTGTACCTTTAGGTAACAAATAAAATTGTGTTGCAAGGTGAAACTGCTTCTGCTAGTTCCTGAACCTAAGGGGTTGTCGTCTTGGAAAATAGGAAAGAAGAGAAGTGAATCCCTTTAGGAAAAATCCTGTAGGTCCCTTACCTCACGAAGGCTGTCCATGCCTTCTCTGCTGCTGCCTTAACACATGTTCTGGCAACAGTAAAAATGAGTCTGGCACATGAAGAGCCAAGGAAGGAGTCTTCCCCCGGGTTTGTTGGCAAGTTCATAATAGCATAGGTGTAAGATACAAGGAACTAAAAAAGCAAGGGCTGACATTTATTGAGTGCTAACTCTGCCAGCCATGATGCCAAGTACCACAAGTACCACTGCCCTCCCCCCCAAACACACACCCCTCTTCTTTCTTAATGTATTTACCCTCACAGTGACCTTGTGAAGTTGGTACTGTTACTATTCTCATTTTAAAGATGGGAACACTGAAGGCTTGTATTAGGCCGTTCTTACATTGCTATAAAGAAATACCTGAGACTGTGTAATTCATAAAGAAAAGAGGTTTAATTGACTCACGGTTCTGCAGGCTTAACAGGAAGCATGGTGCTGAGATTTGCTCGGCTTCTGGTGGAGCCTCAGAGAGCTTTCAGTCATGGCTGAAGGTGAAGGCAGAATGGACATGTCATATGGCAAGAGCAGGAACGAGAGAGAGAGTGTGGGGAGGTGCCTTACACTTTTAAGGACCAGATCTCATGTGAACTCAGTGTGAAAGCTCACTATCACCAAGGGGATGGCCCAAGCCATTCATGAGGGATCCGCCCCTATGATCCAAACACCTCCCACCAGGCCCCACTTCCAACATTGGGGATTACACTACAACATGAGTTTTGGCGGTGACACACATTCAAACTATATCAGGCCTAGAAGGGTGGGATGCCCTCATCACACATGCCTTCTAGGTAGTATTGCCAGAACTTGAATCCAGATGAAGCTACTCTGGGGAGTGGAAAAATCAGTGAATAGGGAGGAGAGAAGGACAAATGATGGGAGAAACCAACATGGTTCTGAGTGGTAGCCCAGTAAGCCCTGGGTCCTCTGCGGTCTGGAGAACACAGCAGAGTGGGATGCCAAGAAGCAATTTGGAGCAGGGGAAAGATGGCTGCCTTCATAGAAGAGGGCCCCAACAGTTCCAGCACAGTCTCTTAGGTGGGCCACCCCTATGCCCTAGAAAAAGCTTTTTTCCCTCTCAGGGCAGCAATACAAAGATTAACAAAGAAAGCGTTTATAACTGATTATGAATCCTGGTATTTGAGAAAGTTTTTCTTAAAGGTTAAGAAAGAGGCACAGAGTTTTGAAGAGAACTTCTGGGCACCTTCCAGGACTCCCCAGGTTGATAGCAATGCTTTTCATTCTGACTTCACTTTGAACATACGGCTTTTTCGTTCTGTGACACAGACAGGTGAGCCCCTGGAGTTACCCTTATGTTCATCAGCTTCTGTTGAGGTTGTTTTTGGCACCTAGATGGAGAGTGAAATTGGACGCAGGCAAGAGGAAGAGTTTTCAGAGATTTGTGAGCAAAAGAAAATAGAGGTTTCATATGAAAAACAAAGCCTGTTGCTGGTAATGGAAGGGGAGTGGTGGCAGGAAAAAAGAGAGCACAGCCTGGGTGGGAAGTGAAGGGACGACCAGTTCTTCATATCTGTCACCAGGGGGCAGCGCTGGCATAATACAGCCTGGTTGTGCCTTGTATGCTAGTCCCAACAATTGGTAGGTTGCTTACGGATGCGGAATTCCCAAATAACTAACACATTATAAAATTAGTACACCTTTGAATACCTCTGTTTCCTCCCACTTGACATCAACATCTATCCAAGCTAACAACACATCAAAAAAAATCATGCAAGAATACAGGATTTCATGAAACATTCTAAGGGTGATGTTGGAAAAGTCCTATGATTTCTGAAAAAGCTGTTGAAAATGTGAACATCACTAAATCAGTCTGTTGCCAACTGAAGAAAAGAAAGGTGGCATGATGCTTCAAAAGAGAATGACTTGAATAGGAAAGGCTTCAGGAAATAGATGAAGTCTTGTAATATTTTTGTGAAAATGACTATTTTTGTAATCATACTGCAGAATAAAACCTGAAGTGAAGGTATTGCTATTGTACTGTCATGTAATATTGGCAAAACATTGCACCAAAACCCCTGAAACTAATTCATTTATTGTTTGTTCTAAGAATTAGAGCACATTTACCATTATTTTCAAAATTTGGTTAAATATAAGCTGAAATAGACTTATTTTTATTTAGTTTCATTTTAAAAATCATTTTAATTAGTTTTTGTCATTATGTTACTGTTTACTACAATTTTAAATTTTTGTTTAAAGAGGTTTCACTTTGAGTATGAGGATTTTAAAAATCAATGAATAGGGAGGAGAGGAGGACAGTATTACAGGTAAAACAGGATTTTACAATTTTAATTATTATTTTTATTAAAGTGTAATTTTGTTTTTTTTGAGACAGGGTCTGACTTTGTTGCCCAGGCTGGAGTGCGATGCTATCTCAGCTCACTGCAACCTCCACCTCCTGAGTGCAAGTGATTTTCATGCTTCACCCTCCCAAGCAGCTGGGACCACAAGCATACACCACCATGCCTCGCTAATATTTGTAGTTTTTGTAGAGGTGGGGTTTCGCCATGTTGCTCAGGCTGGTCCTGAACTCCTGAGCTCACGTAATTCACCTGTCTGGGCCTCCCAGAGTGCTTGGGTTACAGGTGTGAGCTACCACGTCTGGCCTAAAGTGTAATTTTTCTGACACCAGTTTTACTTAGATAAGAGGGCAGTATGTTTAACATTTGATCTTAACCTAACAGTTACCTTTTATTACATACACCTTACCAGACAGATTTTGCATTTATGACTTCATTTGATTCTCACAACCTCTCTAAGAGAGAAGCAGTAGTATTTTTAGTACCATTGCAGTGAAGGAAACTGACGGTAAGTGGTAACCTTGAGCCTTACAGTTAGTAAATGGAATAGTTAAGATGTGAATTCAAGTTTGACTCCAAAGAAAGGGTCTTCCTTCTTTTCCTTTCTCTCCTTTCCGTCCCTGCCTTTAGTCCTTCTAAATTTTTATTGTAGAAAATTGCAAACATACACAAAAAAAGCAAAGCAGTACAATGAATTTCCATGGAGGCTCTCCCCAACTTCAACAATGATCACCTTTAGGCCAATCTTTCAACTCTACCTCCCATCTCTCCTTTCACCCCCAGGTTAATTGCACAAAATTTGCAAAATCATATTTCAGCCATCAGCCCAGAATATTTCAGTGTGTATTTCTAAAAGATGAGGACTCTTTCATTCTAAACACGACCACGATATCGCTGTTACCCTTAAAACAACAATGACAATATTATCCAACATCCATATAGTCTTTGAAACTTCCCTGATTATCTCTAAGTTTAACGATTGGTTTGACAGAGATCCCACATCGCACATGGTTCATCTATTCCTCAGATCTCTCTTAATCTGCAGATTTATTCTCTATTGTTTTTCCCCTTGAGATTTGTTGAAGAAGCATGTTGGTCCTGAGCATTTTCTGCAGTCTGGATTTTGATGACTTCATCCCCAGATGCTACTTAGCATGCTCCTCTGATTGGTTATTTTCTTACTTTTTTAAATGCATTTTTGTTGTGCTCCCACTGTGTTTATAGTGATGAGTTCTCATCCACTACTTCCCTCCCACATGAGGCTTAGAGTCTAAGGAGGGACACAGACACCATGCAAGTAAACAGATATAAAATTTTATTTGTACTATATTTATATAGTATATAAGTTTGTACTGCTTATGATATAAATATAACTCTATTTGTCTTCATAATACCATGAAGTAAAAGCTTTTCTAAGAAAAAATTCACCGGGTGCAGTGGCTCACACCTGTAATCCCAGCACTTTGGGAGGCCGAGGTGGGTGGATCACCTGAGATCAGGAGTTTGAGACCAGCCTGGCCAACATGGTAAAGCCCCGTCTCTACTAAAAATTAAAAAAATTAGCTGGGCATGGTAGTGGGTGCCTGTAATCCCAGCTACTCTGGAGACTGAGGCAGGAGATCGCTTGAACCTGGGAGGCAAAGGTTGCAGTGAGCTGAGATCACGCCATTGCACTCCAACCTAGGCAATAGGAGTAAAACTCTTGTCTCAAAAAAGTAAATGAATAAAAAATGAAAAAAAATTATACCTAACAAGACATTGTGATGTCAAAAAGAACCAGACAGTTTTCAGCTTTTCCCTCTCAAGTCAACTATGTACGACCTTGAGGGAGGGGGTGTCCCTTACTACCTCTGGGCTTTGGGGTCCTCTTCTTCTTTTTTTTTTTTTTTTTTAAGTTAATTCAGATGTACGTATTCAGAAAACAATACTGAGGTTAAAGAATATGTGACTTAAAAATGAATACAGTGTCCTTTTCGTTCCCAATCTCCATATCGTGTAGGTTCTGGGCCTCTGGGTCCACCTTTTTCTTTGGTCACTGGATTAACATCATCTGGAAATTTTTCCAGTGGTTCTTTCTCTAAGTGGGAACCCTTTGGTGCATCAAAACGACCTTCTGGTAACTTTGGCTTCTTAAGGGACTGTTTGACAAGTTCAGACTTTCCTCCTTGAGAAGAACTTGTTTTCCTCAGAGAATGACACAAACGGGGTGATCTTGCCGTTCTCCACGTGGTGGCCAAGACTTGGCAAAGGAACCCTTGAAGCCTTGATGGGGTCATGGCGCCGACTCCTGGGGTCCTCTTCTTAAAATGCTAGGTATTGACCAAATGACTGCTTTTCCAATCTTCTTAAAGCAATGGAAAACTTTACCTCCCCTGCATGAACTCTCGCCCTGAATCCTAATGGGTGAAGTAGGGGACAGCCATTAGGTCCTGCCTACTCTCACTCTCTGACCCCAACTTTCAGGACGACCTCTAACCCCCTAGGGCAGCCGCTGAGATACTTCTCTAGAACCTAGGTCTCCATGGACCAGTCAAAACCACTGGATTAGATAATGTTTGATGTTCTTCTAAGCATCACCAGTGTCAGGCCTCCATGTGCAAGCCCAGACCCAGAAAGTCTAAAGTCCCGCCTGCCTCGGCTAATCACCACCCCCCAGCCCCCCGCCACCCCAGCGGAGCTTCCCCTTGGACATCAACCCACCCTGCCATCTTAACTGTTATTACAGTAATGTGAATACTCCTCACCTCACCCTGCCATATTAACTACCCTAACGCCTTACCCCACCCACCATTGTAACTGAACTTATGGTAATGTATATTCCTTGCCCCTACCCCCACCACTGTAACTGATCTTACTCTGTTAACACCCCTGCCTCCTCCCCAAAAAATTTGTGCCAACCTATAAAACCAACTCCTATCTCACTGCCCTTCGCTAATGCCCTTTTCGGCCTTAGGCCACCTGCGCCCAGGTGAATAAACAGCCATGTTGCTCACACAAAGCCTGTTTAGAAAATCTCTTTATTAAGTGTGTTCAATATTCGGTACTGTTGGACGTTTTAACAACCAAACCATGAAAAAACTGGGTGGGTAATGCCTCAGTTTCCCGAGGCATTGAGAAATGCCTCCATGGGGTGGGAGCTCTGTGTTTGGTTCTGTCTGTGTGTGTTAATTTATCTATCAATGGCGGTATGACATGTCAGGGCTGTTCTGGCATGTCATACCTCCAATCTATTCCAATCTCCCTTTTTAGTCAGCCCTCCTTCAGTTGCAAGTGCAGAACCCAATTCAAACTTGTTTGTGCATAGCAGGGAAGTTATTGGGACATTTAACTAGGAAGTTCCTCCGTATATCTGGCTTATGGCCAAGAGTTCAAGTGGTACCATCCTCCTGGTCCTTTCCTTTCCTCCATTCCTCCACGGTCTGCATGGCTTTCTTCTCTAGTGGACATTCCTCATGTCATGGCCAACGATGCCCCAGGCTTACATCCCACAGCCCAGCAACCTCACTGGAAAGAGAGGGCCTCTTCCGTGGTACTTCCTATAAAAGTCTTGTATGCCCACCCTCACTGGCCAGGTGCAGACCATGTGCTCATCTCTGAAACAGTCACCATGGCTGGGGATATTTGGAACCTTAATTGGCCATCTTCAGCTGCCTAAGCCATATGGGGCAGGAGGATTCCTCAAGAAACATTGAGGTGCTAATATCAAAAGAATGTGAAATATTCTCAAAGGATGAACACTCGGCCTGGTGCGGTGGCTCATGCCTGTAATCCCAGGACTTTGGGAGGCCAAGGCGGGTGGATCACGAGGTCACTAGTTCGAGACCAGCCTGGTCAACATGGTGAAACCCTGTCTCTACTAAAGATACAAAAAATTAGCTGGGCATGGTGGCGTGTGCCTGTAATCCCAGCTACTCAGGAGGCTGAGGCAGGAGAATTGCTTGAACCCGGGAGGCGGAGGTTGCAGTGAGCTGAGATTGTGCCATTGCACTCCAGCCTGGGCGACAGGGCGAGACTCTGTCTCAAAAAAAATAATGAACACTCAAAGTGACAACATAACTTATCATCCAGACTAGAATAGTTTAGAAAGTAAAAAGGGGCGCCATTAACTATCACAGCGGGACAAACACATGTAAACTAGTCAACTGTTCTGGGCAACCTGGAGCACGTCATCACCTTAACTACTGCCCTCAGAGAAGCTACGTGACTTTGCCCAGGTTCCCAAGCTAATGAGTGAGAGAAATGGGTATAGAACCCCTTCCAGTACTTTCTATCAAAAAGTTATGGTCAGCCATGAGAAACTTGTTTCTGTAGTAGACTTATTGTGGAATAGGGTATGAGAGTAGATTTTATGGAAAAATCAGAGCTCTGTGAAATTAGGCTAAGTGAGGGATCCTTTGTAGGGTCATGTCAGTGGCCATCTGCAATAATGTTCCATCATTGACATGTCCAGATTCCCTGTGTTAAAGTATTTTGGGTGCATAGACATATTTTCCCCCAAATGGTATGATATCACCAGTGGTTAGAGTGTGGGTTTGAACCCGGCTCTACCCCCTAGAAGCTGTGTGACTTTGGGCAAATTACTTAATCTTTCTGAATCTGTTTCCTTCTCAGTGTCAGGTTCTGCCCCATCTGCAGCCGCACCCCTGCCCAGGTATTTCCCTTCTGTGGCCTGATCAGCTCGTTGCACTCCTGGCCCTACCCCTCATCAACTGGTGAGTGGTCAGCTTGGGTGTGTGGCCTCAACACTACATTGGAAAGTGTTAGTCAGTAAACCATAGGGATTTTATAGCATCTCTAGGGAATGTTAAACTGCAGGGAGGAAAAACTGTGAAAAGCTCAGTTCAAAATGTAATAAAAAAAAAAAAAAAAGTCACACCATCACCAAGTCTCAGTAGTTCACAGTGCTAAAATTCCAAGTCAAAAAGAAAAAAAGAACAAGCCACATATTTTTGTGGATGTCTTTAGCCTCAGACACCTGGTTTGGAAACACACCACCACCTGTGCTGCATTAAACCTGCGAAAAACCCAGGAAGGAAATACAGTGTATGAGGCCAGAAAAGGGTGGGCTCCTGGATCCCTTAGGTCAAACAGCAGGCTGTAAATGACTCTTTTCAAAACAGACACATTACTTCCCAAGATTGCGGCCTGCCACAAAAGAAGGTACACACAGCGGTTGTTCCCAGCAAGGGTTATACTATATGGCTATTAGGGGGAATAGAAGCAGCTTGATTCTTGCCAATGACAGGAAATAAGGTCAAGTAAAGATAACAGGTCTTTGAATTAAAAAGGCTTTAAACACACATCCTGGCCTCATGGCTTTAGTAGCGAGTAAGAATTATGGAATGAAGCCTGGGGTTTTCTTACTCCCTTGAAGCTGGGCTCCTGAAACATACCCTCTCCCAGATTAATGTGAAGGAGTCCTGTATGTGGGGAAGGCACCAGCTTCCTCATGCCTTTACCTTGTTTATGTTCTTTCTAAGTAGACCTTGCTGCTGCATTGCTAGTGAGAGCTGGGCTGGGATTGTTTCACCAGTTACACGTCTCACATGTAGCGCATTTGATGGTCTCGGTGGTAAATAGATTTAGAGGTCAAGATTGCATGACTTTTGTCTAGGTAATGGGGAAGGGAGCTTGTAGACCCTAGCTATCATGGATCAGTATATTTCTATTTTGCCTTATTGTTCAAGGGCAAGGTATCTGAACAGGATTGACTTAATTCAATGAGACGGAATATCAGTTCAGTTCGGGGAAAACGTGAAAAAACCCAAACATCAAAATGTTGCTTGTCATGTGGAGAAGCATCTGGTTGTGAGCGTGGCATCTCCGCCCTGCTGTGCAGACTGCATTTATTAGATACCCACCTAATTCTCCCGCTCTTGTGTGGGGAGGAGGGTGCAGGATGGGAGTAGGGAATGGAAGGGGGTGGAAGCTAAAGTCAAGCAACCCATTATAACATTAAAAAAACCAATCTGGTTTATTCGGCTAGCCAACTGGCTCTTCTTCAAATAATCCACTGGTTGAACAAATCCAGCTTTTCTTGGGATTCTTGTTGGCATTGGTTCTAGTGCATGTGACTATAGACCTGGGTTAACGCTCTTCCCCCATAACAACTAAAGAAAGTGCACACATTCTTCATGCTGTTAAGCTGTTCTTGTCTGATAATTAAACAGAAAAAAAGACCTCGATTTTGATAGCTAAGTCTGGTTACAACCCTACTTCATGGGGGTTGTCAGAAGATTGGCCTCAAGTGTAGCACAGAGTGAGAAAGAGTTCTGGAGATAATAGCTTTTCTTTTTTTTTTTTTTTTTTNTTTTTTCTAATTTCTACTTTGTTTTAGAGGGAGTCTCACTCTGTCACCTAGGCTGGAGTGCAGTGGCACAATCTTGGTTCACTGCAACCTCTGCCTCCTGGGTTTAAGCAATTCTCCTGCCTCAGCCTCCTGAGTAGCGGAGATTATAGGCGCCCGCCACCACACCCGGCTAATTTTTGTATTTTATTAGAGACTGTGTTGGCCAGGCTGGTTTTGAATTTCTGACCTCAAACGATCTGCCAGCCTCGGCCTCCCAAAGTTCTGGGATTATAGGTATGAGCTGCCATGTCCAGCCAGGAGATAATAGCTTTTCATTGCATGATCTCTCTGATCTCTCGTAGCTTACATATGCCCTCATTGTCTTCATGGAGAGTCTACAAATTTATAAGTCAAAAATATTATTAATATCTTTATTATGTAGGGAATGGTTTGAAGCCCTGCTGAGTTGTCTTGCTGTGGTTTGATTTTAAATAGATCTTTGGTTTCTTGGTTTTTATCTGAATTAAAAGCACAACTCTAGGTTCTTAGAGTTCCAGAGTATTTACAGATTGTTAGTATGTAGAGAATAACGTTTTCTCTTTCCACAAAGCAACCTATGTTCATTGTTTAAAAAAAAGTAGATGAATTCTTGCAAAAAGTAGAATATCATCAGTAATTCTACCTCTCAGAGATTATCACTGTCCACATTTTGGTGAATTATTATTGCACACATTTTGTAACTTTTCACCTAATTATATATCAAATGTCTTTTCACATCATTAACTGGCCTTCAATGTCATGTTTAATGGCAACAGAGAATTCTATCCACAGGCACCTCATTTATTTAAGTAATCCTCTATTATGGACATTCAGACTGTTTCCAATTTTTCCACTATCAAATAACATCATTGTTAAATAAACTCCAAATCACTAAGTTCCAAGACGTGGTTTCCAGTTTCTGGGCCTTCATGTCATGTCTGCTCAAACCTGTAGGCTTTCCTGAAAGTTACAAAGTCCCTGCATCTCAAACTAGCCCCAGGGATACTCCTTCAAAAGGGTGAGATGTGAAATTCCTCTCTTGTTCCCAGCAAGAGGAGGCAACATTGGGGTCATTTTCATGACAGCCATTGCTGTGTACCACGTGCTCCAGTAAGGCACCCCCCTTTCAAATTTCCCCTCATCACAGACTATTTCCTCACTGCAGCAGCAACCTCACCTTTCACGGGGACTTCCAAATGTGTCATCCCAATAGACGGTTCCCAAGACAAGGAAAAATTCACACACATGTGCTCTGTGCAACGCTCCTACGCCTTTAGACAACGTCTCACCTTTTGTTCTGGGGGAGAATCAACCGGGTGAGGCCTTTTCCTGTTTAACTGGACTTGGACTCATTTGAAAGATGTATACACAGCTTCATGGGCAGTTGAAGATGGGTTATTTATCCAGAAGTGGGGATTTCAAAGGGATTGGGGAGTAGGAGGCCCAATAAGGAGAGTTGGCTCGGGAGAACACAGGAGGGGTTCATGGGAAACCTGGCCAGCTGCCTCGGCCTGGTGAGGACCTGCTAATCCTGGGCAAAAGTGCCAGGTGAGTAAGGGTTATCTTTAGGGCTTTCCTTGCCTTTTTGCTGCCTCAAGTGAGCACTTAGGAGGATCATGGACTTCTGGAGACCTAAGGCTCCCACTGAGCCAGCTCTTCCAGCTAACTTTTAGAGTAGCCCCTCACTATTGGTTAGAAATAGGCCTGTCCCCTGTCCTAGAGGAGGAGAATACTTGTTTTTCTTTTGACAGACAGAAGTCTGGAGGACACAAAGTTCACTGTGGTGGTAAGACACCTTCTTGTACGCGAAGCTGGTATTTGAAGATGCTTTGGGAAAGGAGTATCTGAAAGAATCACAGGAGAGTTGCAGATAAAATACAGGGCACCCAGTTAATTTTTTTTTTTTTTAAGACAGAGTCTTGCTCTGTCACCCAGGCTGGAATGCCATGGCATAATCATAGCTTACTACAACCGCCACCTCCTGGACTCAAGTGATTCTCCCATCTCAGCCTCCCAAGTAGCTGGGACTATAGGCAAAGGCTACTGCACCCAGCTAACTTTTTTATATTTTTGGTAGATAGGGGTTTGCTATGGTGCCTAGGCTGGCCTTAAAGTCCTGGGCTCAAGTGATCTACCTGTCTCAGCCTCCCAAAATGCTGAGATTACAGGCATGGGCCACCTGTGCCTGGCCCACCCAGTTACATTTAAATGTCAGATCAACAACACATTTTTTTTAGTATAAGTATGTCCCATGCAAACAAAAAACCCTGTGTATACAGTGTCCTATATGTATTATTTCCCCCAATCTTCATTGCATGATCTCTCTGATCTCTCGTAGTTCATATATGCCCTTTTACAGTTGTTTTTCTTACACCAGAAGAAAGCCCACTTGTAACAGCGCAGTGCTCACTTATAAGGACAGGATGCACGAGTCTACCGGGGAGAGGCCAGCTAGGTGGGGGTGTTCCTCTTGCTGTGATCATTAGACGGCATGACTTGTAGAACGAATGATCAGTGGTCAACCAGTGAGTTTGTTAAGCAGAGCCTGTCAAGAGAGTGACTGCTGTGCCAAGTTCACAGTGCCAGGCACTGGTAGGAGCCAATAAGCATTAGTATGATGATGGTGATTATTAACTAATTTGTTGTTTGATGCTTAATTTGTTTACAATTAATTTTATGAATAACCCTGCGGCAAATACCTTAATAGTCGATGATTTCCTTAGAATATTTTCCTAAAATTTTAAAGAAGTTTAAAAATTTTAAAGTTTTTGTAGAGATGGGGTCTTGTTACTTTGCCCACGCTGGTCTTGAACCCTTGTCCTCAAGTGATCCTCCTGCTTTGGCCTCCCAAACTGCTGAGATGATGGGTGTGAGTCACTGTACCTGCACTGAAACTCTTTCTTTTAAATGAAATTCCCCTTGAGCTTTTTTTTTTAATTCATATGAGTACTGCAGTTTGTGGCACCAAATCTCTCTGTGTGGCCAAATTTGTGGTTATAAAATCTCAGGGAAATTTTATCGTTGTTTTTGCTATTTTTACCTCTACAATTTTGTTTGCTGTCTGAAATTGCTGGGTGGGTTTTCTTCTAGTTCACCTTTTTCTCAGGGCATACTCTACTTGAGTCTTGGCTTTATACAGGGTGGTCTGGCTCTTCACTCCATATAAGATACTGAAGATTCATAGATGCACCCCGGTTGTGCAGTGGTGGCAATAGTTAATTTAACTCTGCTCTCCTGCTTCAATCTTGGCCTCAAAGGGTGAAGTACTCTTATTTTCTCAGAAGCTTGTTTGCTTATTTAAAGGTTTTTGTCTGACATTTTAAACTTTCCTTGTAGTCATGGGACATGGGTTAGGATTAGCTGAGCTCAGAGCCTTTCCTCTTGGGACCATTTCCTAGGGAGAAACAAATAAGTGAGAATTTGCCGCTAGAAGGGATCTGAATCCTAATATTGCCTCATCCTAGCTATTTGACTAGCTCTGAGCCTGCTTCCTCTTCTGTAGAGGGGGAGTTGCTACTATAGAATGCTAAGCACTCAAGAGACAGTGTCCTTACCTTTCAGAACACATGTGAAAAAGAGTCAGAAAAGGGGTTTCCACAGTGTCCTAAGTAGCAAAACAATCATTCTTAATCCACAATGCCAATAAGTCCATGTGGATCCATTTTGCTCGGACGGATTTTTGTTGTTGTTTGTTTGGTTGTTTTTCTGAGACTTGAGTCTTACTCTGTCACCCAGGCTGGAGTGAAGTGGTGTAACTTCAGCTCACTGCAACCTCTGCCTCCCAGGTTCAAGTGATTCTCAGGCTTCAGCCTCCTGAGTAGCTGGGATTACAGGTACCTGCCACCATGCCGGGCTAATTTTTGTATTTTTAGTAGAGACGGGGTTTCACCATGTTGACCAGGCTGGTCTTGAACTTCTGACCTCAAGTGATCCATCCATCTTGGTCTCCCAGAGTGCTGGGATTACAGGCGTGAGCCAGCATGCCAGGCGGATGGATATTTTTATAGCTTGACTCAAATTGGAAAAGATGGACCAATCATTTCTGTGAGCCCACCACTCTTCTTCCTTGGACAAGGAGGCTTGCCAAGTTTTCTCTTTAGCTCCCATTCCTCGCATGAAGGCTGCCGTCACGTAGATGATCCAACTACAAGGAGGCCAGAGTCCTTCACATGAAGTTTCACTTAGCTCTAAAATCACAACAATCTTAAAATATCTTAAAGTTGGGGAACTTGCTTTTTCAAAACTCAATCCTGTTTGAGTATATAAGCCATAAGAAATAAACAAACAAAACAAACATCTTCACACCCTGGGAAAAAGCCATAGCTCATTGTCTGATGAACAAATGGATCTAACTCTGCTCTCCAAGACAACTCATACTCATTTTAAAACTGTCGAGAATCATCTTCCCTGACTTTACAGTGGTTCCAGACGCCATTCCAACTCCAACCATGGAAGTGGGATTCCTGGACAGGTCAGTTGGAAGTAGCTTGTGCTTGCAGTGGAATGGCCGGGAGGGGCGTGGGGTGCAGTTTGGATACTCTCGTGGGCAATACGGGAATACAGGAAATACAAGTGATCTGGGATGACTGGTGTTCTTGCAAAGAACCTGTTGTGCTCCACATATGGAAGGTAGCATTCAAGAAGGACTCCTGCTGGGTTGGAGCCTATGAAATGGCTCTACCTCACCCTACCCTACTCTGAGGGTAAGAAAGTTTGCTTACTGAGGAGAGTGAATCGGACACGGATGCTGCAGGCTGTGGCCTTGCCCTGGCTTGCCCGTCTTCCTGGCAAGACAAGCAGTTATTAGAGGCTGGTGATGACTCTCTGTGTCTGAGGACAAGCTGTCTGCATTTCTAGGAGATGGCTCCTTCCTAAGGGGAAAGAAAAGGTGCCAGGCTGTGGAAGGGTCCAATTATTGGCAGCTCTATTTTACAGAATGATTGTCTTTGAGTGAAGTATGTGTTATAAAATCAAACTTGGCACTTTTAATTAACATAAAAGAATCTCAGTCCTTACATGCTATGTACATGTATAAAGAAGCGAAATTCTTTGTACTTTAAGGAAATGCTTTCAGAGCCACTTCGCCGCAATGAGAATCTTCTTGGACAGTGTCCCAAGGGCAATTGCAAACATATTTCATAAATGGGTTTGTCTAATTCTTTTGTCTGTTGACTAATACCTTTATTCAACTGTCTTAAGAGTGTGTGTGTGTGTGTGTGTGTGTGTGTGTGTGTGTGTGTGTTTGAGACAGGGTGTCACTCTTTTCCCCAGGCTGGAGTGCAGTGGCGCTATCATAGCTCACTGCAGCCTGAAACTCCTGAACTCAAGTGATTCTCCTGCTTCAATCTCTCAAATAGCTGGGACTACGGGTACATGCCACCATATACGGGTAATTTTTTGTGTTTTTAGTAGAGATGAGGTCTCACTATGTTGCCCAGACTGGTCTTGAACTCCTAAGCTCAAGTGATCCTCTGGCCTCAGCTTCCCAAATTGTTGGGATTATAGGCATGAGCCACCACATCCAGCCTATTTTAAGATTTAAAAAAATTCTAAATACTACTATCAAAGGCAGCAATTTCTGTTAATATCCTTTTAATCAGATCTGAGGAGTTGAATGGGCTGTGAACATCTTTCTAGGGCCAAATACGTATGATAGAAGAATCTTCCAAGAGCTTCTGGGATTTCCAGCTCAGCATCGCAAGCTGGAAAGGTGGCAACCATATTCCAGGGTCTCAGTGGGTCTGTGCTCAATGGCTAATGATTCAGAGGCCCATCCTGACCTTGACCTTTGAGCTAATGGCACTGAACTAGCACTACAGCTGCAACTGGATCTCGGAATCCCAGTTGACTGCTGATCTTAGTTCTGCTATGTATAAATTATGAAATCTAATCAACCTCTGAGTCTTATAAAATGAGGAAATAACCCCTTCTTTACAGGTTGTGGGAAGGCAGTAGAAAGCGATAATGTGTACAGAATGCCAATTTCAGAATTTGCCAAGTGGACAGTAAGGATGATAGTGTTCCAGCCACTTCCACCTCTGGAATTCTACTCCTTTGAAAAAAAGTCACAGTTAGGAAGGCTTCAAGTTCTGTCCTTTTTTTTTTTTTATTGCTTTAGGCACAGAGAACAACTTGATCCTCTT
>NW_016107553.1:1231632-1283426 GCF_001604975.1 Cebus imitator | reverse complement strand
AAGGAGCTACTTTTTTTTTTTTTTTTTGCTTTAGGCACAGAGAACAACTTGATCCTCTTGAAACAGATAATTCCCAAATGCACATTCTAAACTTGAGACATCTTCCAGGCTTCGGGCTTATGTAGAATATTTACAGATGGTGGTTCTATCATGTTAAAGTGTCAAGACATAAAACTATTCAGTCTTCATCACCCCACCCCAACAAACACACACAAATCCCAAACAACCAACAAACCTGCTCTTCCTTCCAGAGTTCCCTGTTCTGTTAGTGACAACACCATTGTTCGAGATCCCCACACTCTTTGACTTCCATTCTCACCCAGCCAGCCTCCAAATCCAGCTAAAGTCTTTTCCTTTCTTCTTCCCTCCCCACCCCTGCTCTGGCCGCCTTGTCTTCCAGCCTTTCTTCCATTCATGCCATTCCCAGTACCAGCAGTTCAGATGCAGTGAGAAATGTCTGTGAACTGTTTAGGGCCTCTCATTCCATTCCAGATTGTAAACTCAGAGCCTCCTCTGACTCTGGAATTGGCATGGCCTCTCCCATCCATCCTGCCATTGTTCCCCCAACCACCTCCATTTAATTGCATTCACAGATTCCTGTATATCATTTTTGGGCTCAGGCTCTATATGGACTACGAGAAGTATTCCTTCGTTCAGTCTGCCCCAACTCTCCATTCTTTTTTTTGAGATGGAGTTTTGTTCTATTGCCCAGGCTGGAGTGCAGTGGTGCGATCTTGGCTCAACTGCAACCTCTGCCTCTGAGGTTCAAGCAATTCTTCTGTCTCAGCCTCCTGAGTAGCTGGGATTGCAGGTACCCGCTACCATTCCCACCTAGTTTTTGTATTTTTAGTAGAGATGGGGTTTCACCATGTTGGCCAGGCTGGTCTCGAACTTCTCACCTCAGGTGATCCACTGGCCTCAGCCTCCCAAAGTACTGGGATTACAGGCATGAGCTACCACACCCGGCCCCAACTCTCCATTCTGACCCAATTGCTCACTCTCTGCTCCAGCCATGTACACCATTGACTCCAATTGTCATTCCCTTCCCCAGCCACGTTCTTTCATCTACTCATCTACTTCCCCCATTCAGTGGTTCCCACGTTGCCTAAGAGGCCTTCTAAACTCTTTCCTTATCAATTGCTTGGAACCACAATCCTTTTTGATATTCAAATGCTTCCATCAATCTGCATTTTCTTATTTTATTCTTGGGGCCACCATATTAGAATCAAATGAGACATGATTTCTGAGATGCCCCCAATAACCACTATGCCACCCCAGGAGGTAACGCAGATTAAAAGTTAAGAATTTGCTTCTCAAGTGTCAGATGAATCTGGATCCAAATCGCAGCTCTACCATTTACTAGTTGCATGACCTTGGCAATTTCTTTAGCCTCTCTCCCCCTCTGTTCTCTCATCTATAAAACTGAATAATAATGCCTACTTGACATGGTTGTTAGGCACTAAGGGGTGAAGGTCTTAACATAGTGGCTGGCACCCAGTAAGTGTTCAATAAATGATTGTGCCTGTCTTTCAATTCTTGCTTTGCTTAACTTTCTATGACTAATCAGTAATGAAGATTGACTGTGATACTTAATTTCTTGTTCTGGGGCTGGGGAACCTTTAAGATGTGAGTATCAGTGGTTAAAAGACTGTAAATGGAAGTCTGAAAAAGGGAAGTGATAGTTGACAGGGCTGTAAGATTTTCAGGGGCAGGGGTAATGTTACTTTCATCTTTACATCTCCAGTCCTAGACTGGAAATGTAGTAAGCACTCAACAATATATGTTTAAATCAACTAAATGCTGAGTTGCAAAAACTTCATTGCAGTGACCCCTCGTTAGTTTTCATTTCTGTCTCCATATTTCTTATAGTTGTCAAAAAAACTTCCAGAATGCTGGGATTCACTCATTCCTTGTCATTAAAAAAAGAATGTGGATGTGGATGTAGTATGTGTGTGTGTATTATGTAGGAACACACACACACATTTAAATTAGCACAGTTGTAGTCTAGCTTCACTGGATTTTGTGTGTTTGTCTCTCTATCTTCCCACTGCAGAACTTTTGGGTTTGGATCTGTCCTTAGATTTGTCCCTGGATTATAGCCACATGAGAAGAGGCTTTCTGGAAGGAGAGCTACCTTTATCTGACATACCTGAGTTTGTCCGTGGGGTTAAATCCTCAGGAATCCAGCTTTCACAGTGAATTGGAAGAGATCATGAAAGAGAGACCCATTAGGTCTTCAGATTTCTGATGAGCCATTGCCATTTTCTTGAAAATCGACTGCCTTCATTACTGGGCCATTACACTGGATCTGTCACAATGTAGTTCATGTACTATGTGAGTTCCTAGTTTAGCTGTACAGAAAGACATTCAAGGTGCTAGTTTTGTTGGCATTTCTTAGGTTCTGAGCTTCAAAGATAGAAATTTAATGTATAAATTTTAATTCAACCATTATCGAGTGTTTATTACGTGTCAGGCACCATGTGGGGCACCATTTCCAGGAGGATTGAGACACTTACATGGTTACTAGGGTGATGAATGAATGGTAGGTTGGGTTTTTCTTCTCTCTTATTTCCTTCTTGCCTTTCCCTTCCCATGCTTTGCAGTGTAGGAAAAGACTTTCTGAGAAGAACCATGCATCTGAGTTATGGCCACTCTGAGCTATATAAGCATTTGTCTGTATTGTAGATGTTTACTGTGGCTAGCAGGAAAGATCTGGTGCCCCCTAGGGGTCTGGAGGACCTCAAGGATGCCCTGCCCCTCCAAAAGGAACCAAGACCCTGAGGGGAGGACCAAGGTGGTGGGAAGACCCAGGTGTTCATGAGGTGGAGGGAGAAAAGAGATGAGAGAGGAAACAAGGGAATCCAGGGAGGGACCTTCGAGACTCTCTTCAATCATCATTGTCAGAGGGCTGGTCTCCTTGAGGGTTTGGGAATGGGGTAGGTGGAGGAGCATTTATAGGCTTTGTGGCTGGTGCACTGTGGACACGTAGGATGAGATATAGTCCTACTCTTTGACTTCAGATAATACTTCACGAGGTCTGATTGTGTCATTCCTTCCTGAGCCTTTGGTTTCCCAAACAAATCATTTCACTCCAGCCGTGGGTTAATATCACTCTGGCTCTGGGGCTTTGGTCAAGCTGACATGGGTGGGGCTTGCAGAGCTCTTTGTACTTCCACGTCTGGATTTGCAAATTGGCTGCTGACCTGGGTTGGTAGTTTCTGAAATGTAGCCCCTCTCTGCTCCAGCTCTGCTGATAGTCTCCTTCCCAGATAGGGGGTGAGGGCACTGCTGTGGACCTATAGCCTCTCCTGGCTCCATCAAGGGAGAGAAGGACCATCTTTCTTGGGACATTTCTGGTGGGAAGACACCTTCTTCTTCGGTGGTGAGCTTTGCAGTCAGACTGCTCTGGGCTCTGCTAGCTATTCATTTTTATGGTTTGAAATCTCCGACACAGGGAAGTTGCTGGTTGTGCGACTTGGATCATGTGATTTTACCTCTCTAAACCCCAATTTTCCCACTGAAAAGTAAATAAAATAATAGCTCCAACATATTATTGTTGTTGGAAGAATGGATGACAGAGACTAAATTGCTAGGCATGGGAAATGCCTAATGAATGGGAGATAATGTAATATTCAGAACTCTGAAGTTTTAATATGATCATGTACTTATCAGTGAACATTAGCTGATTTAGCCTTTATGAATTGATAAATCCTGCTTGTACTGGACCATCTTGTCCTGATTCTAGAGTAAAAGCTGCATTTTGGGTATGTATGTAGATGAGGAAGGTAGGTAGACGCAATGCTATGGGGTGAGGCAGGGTTTTCTTTGTAGGAGATCCTGTCAGTGATATCAGCACAGATCTAGGCCTCTGGAGAGACCTCAGAATTGTAGGAACTGTGTCAGTTTCCACATGGAATATGGTGCTTGGAACTGATATAGAGAAAACCATCTCCCGAGAACTGCTGTATGTGCTGGGCACAAGGGGCTCTTATGATGGAGTGCTATGGAAACTTCTATTCTTTCATGGACCATATTTAGGAACACTGAACACTAGGGGCTCAACTCCATCTTATTTACTTGGGACCTGAGGGGAGACTTGAACTTGGCTCACAACTTAGGTTTGGTCATGTTAGATCCTGTCTGAGAGCCTAGAAAAGGATTTCCAAAGGGTGCTAGACTGCAGGGAGGACCATGGTGACTCTGGAGAGAAAGTCACCTGCAGTAAAGAAGCTTGGCAGAGACAGTGGAGAGTATCAGGAGGCAGCCAGATGCCTAGGCAGCTAGGGGTAGATCCCTGGTGAAACCCCATCTCCAAGCCAAAGACAGTTTAAAAAGCCTGGAAGCCAAACTACAAGTTAAATCCTTGGACCGGATTGAGAACTTGTCTTCCTGTTTGGCACACTTTCCTCTGATTGTTCCCCACCCTTCACCTGTTTCACATATATGTACCCTTTCCTAATTGGTTTTCTACACTCTTGTGCCCACCTTTGAGTGGTGTCTTTGCTTTAACCTTTTTTGCATACTCACAAACCAATCAGCAAGCACTCCCCATTCTGAGTCCATAAGAGGCCCTGAACCCAGCCATATGGGGGGAACTTTCCTGTCTTCAGGTAGGGGGTCCACCCCCGTGTCCCATCTCTGCTAAAAAGCTGTTTTATTGCTCAATAAAATTCTTCTCCCCCCTCTTCACTCTTCAATGCACAGTGCATCCTCCTCCTTCTTGGGTGCAGTATAAGAGCTTGGAACCACTGAACATGGGTACAAGCTATAACATAGGCGAGCTGGGGCACCTTAGCATAGCCAAGCAAGGCCCGGGTGGGGTATCATTGGCCCACGGGTCCCTGGCATGCAAAGTGACTGAGAAGAAAAGTCCTGCATCACAGTCAGATGAAACAGCAGGGCTGAGAGGAATCCCAGGTTTCCAGGTGTGCGTGGGCTCCATTTCCATGCCGGTTCCCTCACTAGCCCTCTGGCTAAGGGTGCTCTGGAAAAGGGCTGGGGTAGTAAGGTAAGAACTGTCACTTGCAGTCAGACATCTTTGCTGTGGAGAGCCCAGGACACACAAGATCCCTGGAGGTGGGTGGTCAGGAGAGGGTGGTGGCAGTTCAGGCAACACCCGGTGGAAGACAGAGGAACAGCGGCCCGGCAATCACAGGGCAATGAGTCGGTGTGGCCCTGAGTGAGGGGCTGTCAAGCTACGTTTCACATGGTCAGGCTCATGTAACACAAGTTCTTACCTCTGTGGAAAGGGCATAATAATAGTATCTATTGCGGGCCAGGCATGGTGGCTCATGTTTATAATTTCAACATTTTGGGAGGTGGATCACCTAAGATCAGGAGTTCGAGACCAGCCTGTCCAGCATGATGAAACCCCATCTCTACTAAAAATACAAAAATTAGCCAGGCATGGTTGTGGGAGCCTGTAATCCCAGCTTCTTGGGAGGTTGAGATAGGAGATTTGCTTGAACCTAGGAGGCAGAGGTTGTAGTGAGCCAAGGTCACACTACTGTACTTCAGCCTGGGTGACAAGAGTGAGATTCCATCTCAAAATAAATAAATACAATTTTTAAAAGTACCCATCTCCTGGATTGCTGACAGCCAAGAACAGTGCCCAGTACAAAGTAGGTGCTCAGTAAATGTTAGCCATTATTGTGTGAGAGCTGTCCAGGAGACAGACCTCCTGAAGAGGAGAGTTGGAAGTGAAATCTTGGGAAGAGTCTGGGCAGTCTGGGGTATGGCTATCAATGGGACCGTGGTACTCACTAGTGGGTAAAAACGTGGAACATCCAAGTAACACACACTCAGGATCTGCTTCCCCACCAGCTCTCTCACCAGCTCTTTGTCCCCATGGCCTCTGATCCTGGGACTGGACCCAGAGAAGACACTGGTTTGTAATAAAATTCATGGTTGATTTGTCTACATCAAACAGATGGCTTTGATTGTGGCTTGTTGAAACAGCCTATTCTGGGGTGATTGAGGTGGAACAGTGTTTCTGAAGAGCCTGAATATTCCCAGTGTTTTGCATTTGGTGCAGGGTTGTATGGTAGGACAAAGCCCTCTTGCTTCCATTTGTAGTAATCTTTCAGCTGGGAGATTATTCACTTTACTTCTCCATTACAGCAGTTAACTTCCTCTACCTGCTGATATCTCCTTCCTACTGAGATCCTACTTAATTTCTAAGGCCCAGCTCATGTTGGGTTAAGTCATTCCTTGGTCCTAGAACTCTTTGTTTATATATTATCCTTGGTCATTATCCCATTCATATTCTGCAATGGTTCATGAATCTCTGTCTCCTTTATTTTGTTGTCAGTTCTTTGAGAAGGTGCCTAAATGCATGTGGGTATCTCATTCATTATTTTATTGCCCATGGGGTTCCGTGATGTTTACTAGAACCACAATGAAATCCCGTGAAGTAAAAAACACATCACCCCATTTCATAGATGAGGAAACTGAAGCATAGAAAAGGCCACCCAACTGGTGGGTAAGGAAGTCAAGATCCAAGTAATCCAGGGTCCCAGCCTCCCCACTGCACTCTACTGATTTTCTTGGTAGGAACTTCAATATTTCATGAATTGAGTATGGTGAGTTTCACAGGCTTTGTTCTGAATATTATCTATAATATGTATTCCTGCCATTTGGGGATGATAGGCTGCTTTCTCTTCTAAGAAGACTGTGTCTAAAAGACTGCCAAAAGCAGCATCTTCTCGAATTGCCTGTCGTTAGCTTAAAAAAAAATTTCCAGAAGGCCAGGCATGGTGGCTCACATCTGTAATCCCAGCACTTTGGGAGCCCGAGGCGGGTGGATCATGAGGCCAGGAGTTCAAGACCAGCCTGGCCAAGATGGTGAAACCTTGTCTCTACTAAAAATACAAAAAAAAAATTAGCCAGGTGTGGTGGTGGGCGCCTGTCATCCTAGCTACTCGGGAGGCTGAGGCAGAGAATTGCTTGAACCTGGGAGGCGGAGGTTGCAGTGAGCTGAGATCACGCCACTACACTCCAGCCTGGGCAACAGAGTGAGACTATGTCTCAAAAAAAAATTTTTTTTTTCCAGAAGATAAAAAAGCAGCATATAGTGACAATGTGGCTTTATCCTTGGCATTGACAGGCTTCTTTGGGGCTGCTAGATACACGGTAATATTTTAAGTTACATGCCTTTCAGTTTGAAAGACTTTGAATAAGGCTTACGATCAGCATTTGGAAGGCCTTTCTTCTACTTTTTCCCAGCTAACATTGCAGTCCCTCTGGCTGAGTAATTTATCCTGTAACATTAATATATAGAGTCTGTTCATGTTTTAAGAAATGTTCTAGTAACTCATTTTTTCTTCTCTGTGAAAGTCATTGAATTGAATTATGCTCTCAATGAAACTCTCTTAAAATACATTAATGAAAATGTTAGTACCTTAACAGAGTACTGTGATATCCATCTAGATTTAAATGTTTATTGGGCAAATAGGAGAAATGATTAAACCCCCTTAGGAAAATCAATCAAAACTGCCCCAAAGCCTTGTCTTGTAAATAGTGTCACATACCAGCAACACTCACCCTCTCAT
This sequence comes from Cebus imitator, assembly GCF_001604975.1. NCBI lineage: Eukaryota > Metazoa > Chordata > Mammalia > Primates > Cebidae > Cebus > Cebus imitator. The sequence goes on along the minus strand of NW_016107553.1, from coordinate 1,275,876 downwards.
CTGCTTTTTTGGCACTAAATTCAGTCAGCTGAGACCAAGCTACCGTGTAAGGAACAGATTAAACTAACATCCATCAAGGTGAAAGATAATTATTACTTGTGTCAGACAACACCTGTTTTTGCAGCATTCCTCAACTTCGTTAAACTGGAGACAGGCTAAACTTTCCACTGAATTTTCCATTTGACAGTTCCTCCAGGCGGTGTGTCTGCAGAACACCCTTGCTGTGTTTATGTTTTTGAGGAAGATTAAAAATGTCATCTGTGAAATATAAGCTGAAAATCTCAAACTGTAATATATTCACCTATATAAATATAGGGGCTGAATGGGAGTCAAACGGAAGGAAAGGCAAGCCCTTAGCTTCTTCTGGAGCAGAAATCTTTCATCGGACGTCTTTTATGATGTTAAACGTGCAGGTTGTCCACACTCTTCATACTTCAGATTGTGGTGGTGTTGATCACTCTTCACTTTACAGTTTTAGGACTATTCATCATTTCTCAACAGCTTGTGGTATTTTCTTACAAATGGGGAGCCAGATGTCAGGTGCCGTTTGGAGTATGTGAGCGTGGGTCTCCTTTTCAGTCTTGACTCCATGCCTATGATGACATTTTTACCTGAGAAAGGAATCTCTGACCTGGGGCAAAAATCTGAAACGAAATTGTTTTTTTTTTTTTTTTTTAATTGACACTGGTTTGGCTACTGCAGAAGTGCTAATGTCATTGTCAAGTTCGCTCCAAGGCTTGTCCCTTGTTGGAGAGGCACTGGTGCACTTCCAGATGTTTCAGCTGGGGCACAATTTGGTACATGTCCAAGAGACAAAAGAAGAAAAAAAGAGAACACATTGGCTCCCCTCTGGGGGAAGGTGATGGGCCCTGCAGCTTTTCTGGCTGTTAATCTTACTCATAACATCTGTGTTGACTTCAATCACTGTTTCTCTTGACATTCTCTAAATACAGGCTCCAGCCCAGCTGAAATGGAGGGGAAGGAGACTTGAAGCTTCCCTTTTATTATAGGGGTAGACATTAAAAAGCATTTGAGATACTTTATTCTTGGGATTACAGTAATGAGTATATTTTTAAAAATTCTTTACTCATTTCAACTTCTCATGCTCCGTATTCACTCAGGTTCCAAGCCCTTTCATGGGACCTGAACCTCATCTCTTTTCCTCCCCACCCCCAAGCCATCCCTTGGTTCAGCCCACCTCACCTTGACTGCTACAGTAGCTTTCTGTCCTTTCCACAGTGGGGAGGGGAAGCTGCTGGCAAACGGTGGTGGGTGCTGTTGGTTGCCTGTCCAGCATCAGTGCCCCCTACTCCCTTCTTAACCAAATCCCAGGTTTCCTCAGGTCCCTCTTCTTACCCCACAAAGCCATATGCCTCAGGGGAAGCATCTCAATCCAGTCTGTTGCAATCCCTGTTTATCTTCTGTGCACTGACAGTCACTTGTCCCAAACACAAGTTAGGTCACTCCCCTGCTAAAAATGTCTAACCCTGATAACAGGTGCCTGCATTGCTCATCCCTCACCATGGCTTTCAAGGTCTTTTGTAATCCGGCCTCGGCCTTTTAAATCAACAGTATCAGTCAGAATGCTTTGGGCTGCAAGTAACAGAAACTGTGATTCAGATAACAGGAAAATGTACGATCTCACAATACAGAAAGTCCACTAAAAGGGAAGGCTTCAGGTTACTTGTTTTAAGGACTCAGTGACTGACATCCATGAAGAGCCAGATTCTTTCCACCTGTCTGTTCTGCTCTCCTCTGGGTGCTGATTTCTTCCTCCACTTGGGTATAAGATGGCTGGAGGGATTCCATGACACACAGCCAGACCAATGATGTCCAGATGAAGAGGAGAGAAGAAAGCCTTCCTCAGAGCCCCGTCTCTGCTGACTTCCCTTCTTCTCTCACTGGCCAGAACTAGGCTCATTACTCACTGGCTGGTGTCATTCTCAGGCCAATGGGTCACCTCCCATCTCAGAGTGGGGAGCGGTGCCAGCTTCCCCTGAGGCATGTGGCTTTGTGGGGTAAGAAGAGGGACCTGAGAAAATGTGGGATTTGGTTAAGAAGGCAGTAGGGGGCACTGATGCTGGACAGGCAACCAACAGCACCCACCACCATTTGCCAGCAGCTTCCCCACTCACTGTGCTCTGACACACCTGTCATGACCTTTCTATTTCTTCTCAAGAATGTCTTGCAGCCGGGTGTGATGGCTCACACCTGTAATTCCAGCACTTTGGGAGACCGAGGCAGGCATATTACCTGAGGTCAGCAGTTCGAGACCAGCCTGGCCAACAGGGTGAGACCTTGTCTCTACTAAAAATGCAAAAATTAGCCAGGCATGGTGGCAGATGCCTGTGGTTCCAGCTATTTGGGAGGCCAAGGCAGGAGAATCCCTTGAACCTGGGAGGCAAAGGTTGCATTGAGCCAAGATAGCACCACTGCACTCCAGCCTGTGCAACACAGTGGGACTCTGTCTCACACACACAGACGCGCACACACACACACACACACACACACACACACACACACACACGTTTTGCTTCTCCATGTTCCTTCTGGAAGACTCTTCTTCATCCTTAATGGCTGTATTAGTTTCCTACTGCTGCCATAATGAATTGCCACACTCTTCGTGGCTTAAATGACATAAATTTGTTATCTTACAGTTGTGGAGGGCAGAAGTCAAAAATGGGTATCTTGGAATTAAATTCAAGGTATCTATAGAGCCACGTTCCTTCTGGAGGCTCTAAGGAGAATCTGTTCCTTGGCCTTTCCAGTTTCTAGAGGCCTCCTGCATTCCTTGGCTCACAGCCACATCATTCTGACCACTGCTTCTGTTGTCACATCTTCTCTCTCCGATCCTCCCACCTCTCAAATGAACCTTTGTGATTACATTGGGCCCTCCCCGATAATCACCCTGTTTTACCACCCTCAACTTAATCACATCTGCAAAGTCCCTTTTGCCATATAAGGCAACATATTCACAGGTTCTAGGGATTAGGATACAGACATATTTGGGTGGCCGGTATTTTACCTATCACAATGACCTAGCACAATGCCACCTTTTCTATGATACCTTCCCTGGTTCCATTCCAGAAATATCATTCTAGGAGAAATAGAAGAGATGGGAGGGGCAGGACATTTGCCACCCTTGGGGTCCTGGTCTCATGCCACCTCCCTTGGCTGTCCAGGGAAGGCTGGATGGCGACCATCTGTGGCCTCCACCTCTCTCTGACCTGCTCTCTGGGCATGTTCTCTCACCTCCCTTTCCCTGTTTTTTGACCTGACATTGAACTTCCTTCAGGTCTGAGTCAAAGAGACTTTATACCCAACCCACTGTGGTTTGTGGAGGCGTTCACTAAAGGAAATGAAGAGGAAATTCTACCCACAGGACAAAGTGTTGTCTTTTTCTGCCCCCAGGTTACAATGATTTTTCTAGGGTGAGCCCTTTATTTCTGACCATATGCTGTCCTGGCCAGGCCTGAGCTCTTGTCTGTGGACAAAAGTGGCTCAGGTCATGATTGAATGTCTCTCTGCCTCTGTCTATCTCTCCAAATATTTACCACACACCTGTGCAAGGCATGGTGGTAGACACCATTGCTGCAGAGCACAGTTTCCCAGGCACAAACCCTGAGATGTGGAGGATTCTTGCCAAGTGATTTGTTTGTAAGTATTCCCAGGAAAAATCAGAGGGCAGTGGGGAATGAGGCAGGCAGGGAAGAAAGCTAACCAGGATGTGCTATCAAGCACAGTCCCACAAAAGGCCACTTTGGTTCCATCGTCCAGGGTAGCACTGAGGCCTGTAGGTCACATCTCAGATGGTCCTGATAGGGGGGTGATTGTCATTGGTTAAGGGCTGCCCCCAAAGAAACAAATTCCCAGGGAAAAGGAATTTCTGACAGCCAGAGGGGAGCCCTCCATTAAAAGAGGTGCAGGTACTGTTGTGAAGAAAAGGCCACTGGGAGCCAATATGCCCCGAGATGGTGCAGCAATCCGAGCTGCTCTGGGCAGAGCCCTGATATCCTCCATGCGCTGGAGAAGGCCCTGTACTTCAGGCATTTCCTCTTCTCACATGGCCTCTTCATCCCTGCCCCAAACCCACTCCCAGCCAAGACGCCTGGCCTCTGCAGAAGGCTGATCTTCCGGCTGGTCTTCCCAAGCTCAGACACTCTGTGTAGGCTTCAGGTCATACTGTACGTCTTCTTGGACTTTGAACTCCTTTTTGAACCTGAAAATTGCTTGCTGCCTTCTGTCACCTCTGTCCACTAAAAACTGCTTGATTGCCTGAGGATGATGGATGCATCTGTCTCCGAGGCAGGCCAGGACTCCTGCCCTCTGCCTATTGCTGTGAGCCAGCTGTTGGGCCACCCTCTTGAGCACCCAGACAGGGAGGAGGCCATTTTGTCCCTGGCTGGTCATCTTGTCTCCTTGGAGGCTCATCTCTCTCTCCCTGCTCCTTGCAACTTGACCCCATTCTTGATTCTGCTCACTTGGTCTATACTTCCCTACCATTTAGCAGAAGCTGGTTCTGCATTTGAGGCAGACAGTTTCATCCAGAGCTTTTAGCTCCCTTTTCCTGATGCTCTGACAGTCATCAGGTGCGACAATTACTTCCTTACGTGTCAACACATGACGCTTCTCCTCAAGTAACTCAAATGGAGGACTTTCCAAAAATACATCATGTTTTAAAAATGTAATCACTGTTTTATTCTACTTAAACTGATACATAAGTTATGCTAATGATAATAAGCATAACAACAGCTCATATTTGAGTACTGTGCCATGTACTTTACATGCAATATTTTTTGTTTCATTCTTCACCCAAAAATAGTCCTACAAGGTTGGAACTCTTATTATCACCATTTACTTGATGGGAAATGAGGCTCAGAGAGGTCAAGTCAGAGCTTGCAGAGCTAAGACTTGAACCCAGGTCTGGCTGAGTCCATAAAACCTACCCTCTGCCTTATCACTCTGTATTACCTCCCACCTCACAATGACAGAAGGGATCTCCTACTCAGAGTTGAGGATATTGAATAGGGATGAATAAGTCTGGCAGATGAGAGTGTTTTTCCAGAGCTTTAAATTCCAATGGTGTTTGGTCACCTCGTTTATTAGATTCCTTACCCAAGAATTAAGTTAAAAAATGGGCTCTTTCTCCAAAATCCCTTTCAGATGTGTTGGCCAGCACAGCAGCTCTCATCACCCCAAAGTGAGTCACCATGCAAACCAGTTGTGCTTTTCTGGGAGAGGGGCTTAGACCCTCCATATCAGTTCCTTTTGAAAGAGTTTTTCCTGGAAGCTTCACAAAGTAACTGTTGCTTTTGTCTTGTTGGCCAGAACTGTGTCAAATGGCTACTCACCCTTAGCTGCAAGGTGGGCTGAGAAGGAAAGTTTGAGTTTTCTGTTTGTTTGTTTGTTTAAGTTTGGCCTTTTCTATCTTTTCCCTCCTCTGTTCAGCAATATATGAAAAGCATAATATATTGTGATCAACTAAGATTTATACCAGGGTTACAAGGATGGTTCAATTTAGGAAATTTCTCAATGTAATTCACTATGTTAACAAGTTAAAGGAAAATAATCACAGGATCATAGACTGAGAAAAAGTATTTAATAAAATTAACATTTTTTTTCCTATAGTTAGAAACAAACAAGAATAAAATATCTGGTAATGAATTTAGCCAAAAAGGTACAATAATTATATACTATAAGCTATAAAACATTACCAAAAGAAATTAGAAAGGCCTAAATAATTGAAAAGACATCCTGTGTTCCTGGATTAGAAGGCTTGATATGATTGAAATGGCAATACCACCCAAAGAGATCTACAGATTCAATGCAATTGTAATCAAAATACCAATGTCCTTTTTTTCAGAAATGGGAAAGCCAGTCCTAAAATTCACAAGAAATTGTAAAGGACTCCAAATAGTCAAAATAAATTTGAAAAAGATGAACCAAGTTGGAGGGCTCACACTTTCCAATTTCAAAACTTACTATAAAGTTACAGTAATCAAAACAGTGTGGTCCTGGCATAGGATAGCAATACGGATCAGTGGAATAGAATTGAGAGTTGTTTTAGTCAGGTGGTGTTGTCATAATACAATACCACAGACTAGGTGGTTTGAACAGCAAAAATTTATTTCTCATAGTTTTGGAGGCTGGAAGCCTAAGATAAAGGTGTTGGCTGATTCAGTTCCTGGTGGACTCTCTTCTTGGCTTGCAGATGGCTGTCTTTTTGCTGTGTCTTCACATGGCCTTTTCTTGACCCTTTCGAGAGGAGGGCTGAGAGAACTCTCTTCCTTCTGATAAGTCTACTAATCTCATCATGGGGGCCTTGTGGTTTTGACTTAATTTAAACCTAGTTACCTTCTGCTATGGTTTGAATGTGTCTTCCAAAAACCACGTATTGAAAACTTAACCCCCAGTGTGACAGTGTTGGGAGGTGGGGTCTAAATGGGAGGTGTTCAGGTTATGCGGACTCCACTTTCATGATGGATTAATGCAGATTAGAAAAGGGCTTGAAGCTGCAAGTTTTAAATCTTGCTCTCTCTTGTTCATTGCCTTCTGCCATGGGATGACACAGCAAGAAGGCCCTCACAAGATGTTGGCTCCCTGATCTTGGACTTTCCAGCCTCCAGAACCATGAGCCAATAAATTTCTGTTTATTATAAATTACCTAGTCTCAAGTATCCCATTATAGTAGCACAATATGGACTAAAATACTTCCTAAAGTCCCATGACCAAAAACCATTGCATCGGGGGTTAGGGCTTCAACATAGGAATTTTGGGGTTATGTAAACATTCAGTTAATAACAAAAGTCCAGAAATAAACCCAACATCTATGGTCAATTTATTATTACAAAGATATCAAGACCATCCAATGGGGAAAGAGACTACTCTTTGACAAATAGTGCTGAGACAACTGGATGTCCACATGCAAAAGAATAAAGTTTGGCCAGGTGCAGTGGCTCATGCCTGTAGTCCTAGCACTTTGGGAAGCTGAAGCAGTAGGATTGCTTGAGGCCAGGAGTTCAGAATAAGCCTGGATCACATAGCGAGACCCTATAAAAAATAAATAAGTTGGACCCTTATTTCTTACCATATACAAAGTTAACTTAAAATGGACAAAAGGCCTAAATATGAGAATGAGAGCCAGAAATCTCTTACAAAAAGACATAGGGGTAAATCTTTATGACCTTGTTTTGGCAATGGTTTCTTACATATGACACCAAAAGCACAAACAAGATAAGAAAAAAACAGATAAATTGGACTTCATTAAAATTAGAAACTTTTGTTCTTTAAAGAACACTATCAACAAAGCGAAAATATACCCACAGAATAGGAGAAAATAGGTGCAAATCACATATTTGACAAAGGACTAGTATCTAGAATATACAAATAACTCTTGCAACTGAACAAAAAACAGGCAAACAAAAAATAGGCAAATAAATTGAATAGACATTTCTACAAAGATGATATACAAGTGGCTAACAAGTACATGGAATGATGGTCAACATCAGTAGTCATTAAGAAAATTCAAGCCAAAACCACAAGGTATTACTTTATATCCACTAGGATAGTTATCATTTAAAAAAAAAAAAAGAAAGAAAGCATGGGCAAGTATGTGGAGAAATTATATCTCTTTCACATTGCTAGTGAGAATGTAAAATGGTACAAAGTCTGTGGAAATTACTTTGACATTTCTTCCATAAGTTAAACATAGGATTAGCATATGACCCAACCATTCCATTCCTGGGTATATTACTGAAAGAACTGAAAACAGATGTTCAAACAAAAACTTATTCATGAATCTTTATAGCAGCACTATTCACAATAGTCAAAAGATGGACCCAATTTACATGTTCATCAACAGGCAAATAGATAAAATGTGGCATATCCAGATAACAGAATATTATTCAGCCATAAAAAGGAGTGAAGTACTGATATATTCTACAGTATGGGCAAACCTTGACAACATTATGTTAGGTGAAAGAAGCCAGACACCAAAACCACGTATTGTATGAGTACATTTTCAGAATATAAAATGTATAGACATAAAGCAGATTAATGGTTGCCAGAGGCTGGGATTGGGTGAGGATAGGGAGGATTGTTTCATGGATGCAGGACTTCCTTTTAGCATGATGAAAATTTTCTGGAACTAGATAGTGGTGATGATTGTAAAAGATTATAAATATACGAAATGTTACCAGTGATAGATTTTATGTTATGTATACTTTATCACACACATACATGGGCCAAAAACAAACAAATAAGCATTAATTTTTTAATAAAATGGGAATAAAAGATAACTTCCTCAACATGGTAAAGAGTATTGGCTAGAAACCTATACAGTACTAGTAAGTCTAAGTGAGAAAGCATTAGAAATCTCACTATAGTTAGGATTAAGCAAAGACGTTGATATCATCTCTTACCAGCATTGGACTATAAATTCTAGACAATGCAATATGACAGGAAACAGGAAAAGCTCCTTGGGGTCTTTAAAATGCTAGAAGTTTTCAGTGTCCTCTGCAAAGGTGTTAGTTGAAGCCTTAAGCATAGGTGACTGGAAGAAGCATAGGTAAATCAAGCCTTAACTTTGAAAACTCTTATGTGTATGTGGCGTTCGGGGTGGAGAATGGAGCATAAGGAAGGCTTAACAAGAACCACATAATTTATTATTATAGAAGTATGGGAGTTTTAGGAAGGAGGGAGTGGTCAAGATGTAAATTCTATGGAGAGGATGAAAAGAACAAAAGCTGAGAAACCTGTTTTCTTTGTCCACTAAGATTATTGGTGAGCTTTAAGAAAATGGTCTCGGTGGAGGGAGTAGAAACTGGTTTGAAGGGGAGATGTGAGAAGGAGAGGCAGTGGTGCAGAACATTCCTTTGAAAAGCTGGGTGGTGACTGATAGCAGCGGTACTGCCCGAGATGGCTTGTGTGGCAGGGGTGGACGTAGTTTTTACTTCCCTGGCAGCTCTATTAATCCTCACAAAACTACTCTAAATAGATAACTGAAGTAAAAATAGTGCTCTTCAAAAAAGCCCCCATGTCTAACTAGAATATTGTCATCAAATCATTCATATGTTGAAATCCTTATTGTTTAGGCTGGGCACTGTGGGTCACGCCTGTAATCCTAGCACTTTGGGAGGCTGAGGCAGGTGGATCACCTGAGGTCAGGAGTTTGAGACCAGCCTGGCCAATATGGTGAAACCTCTTCTCTACTAAAAATACAACAATTAGCCAGGTGTGGTAGTGCGTACCTGTAATCCCGGATACTCAGGGGGGCTGAGACAGGAGAATCACTTGAACCCGGGAAGCAGAGGTTGCAGTGAGCCAAGATCATGCCACTAGGTGACAGAGTGAGACTCCACCTCAAAAACAAACAAAACAAAAAAACCTCTTTTCTAAGTTACCCAGTTTCAGATATTCTTTTATAATAGTGCAAAATGTACTAACACAAACTCCAACCACATTTCTCTTCAAGAAATACTAAGGAATACACCCATGCTAACAGTGTTGATTTATGTGATAATGTTCATGTGAAATGTTCCCCCCACCAGTTCCCTCCTTACCCCATTCATCAATGGATTCATACTCAGCCAGATTTTGCTTAGGTCACCCACCTCCATGATGGCTTCCCTGACTTTCCCGGACTGGGTTGATCTTTCTTTTCTTTGTAAATTTTATTTTACTTTTCTGATAGATGAGTGATATGGTTTGAATGTGTGTCCCCTCCAAATTTCATATTGAAATATAATCCCCAAGGTTAGAGGTGGGGCCTAGCGGGAGGTGTTTGGACCATGAGGGTGGATCCCTCATGAATGTCTTGGTGCCCTCCTCACAGTAATGAGTGAGTTCTCACTCTGAGTTTAAGTGAGATTGTTTAAAAGAACGTGGCACCCCCTCCACCTTGCTCTGTTGCCATGTGACATGCTGGCTCCCATTGCCTGATGTAATTGTAAGCTTCCTGAGGCCTCATCAAAGCAGATGCCAGGACTATGCTATGTGTACAGCTTTCAGAATCACGAGCCAAATAAACCTCTTTTCTTTATAAACTACTCAGCCCCTCAGGTATTCCTTTTTTTTTTTTTTTTTTGAGACAGAGTTTCACTCTTGTTGCCCAGGCTGGAGTGCAGTGGTGTGATCTAGGCTCACTGCAGCATCTGCCTCCCAGGTTCAAGTGATTCTCCTGCCTCAACCTCCAGAGTAGCTGGGACTACAGGTGCACGCCACCACGCCCAGCTAATTTTTGTATTTTTAATAGACACAGGGTTTCGCCATGCTGGCCAGGCTTGTCTCAAACTTCTGACCTCGGGTGATCCACTCGCCTCACCCTCTCAAAGTGTTGGGATTACAGGTATGAGCCACCGCACCTAACCAGGTATTTCTTTATAACAATGCAAATGGACCAAAACAATGTGTTTTGATGATGGCATTGGTGTTATTGCTTCCTGATATGATTTGGCTGTGTTGTCACCCACATCTCATCTTGAATTGTAGCTCCCCTAATTCCCACATGTTGTGGGAGGGATCTGGTGGGAAAGAACTGAATCATAGAGGCTGTTCCCCCATACTGTTCTCATGGGAGTAAATAAGTCTCACGAGAGCTGATGGTTTCATAAAGGGTTTTCTCTTTCACTTGGCTCTCATTCTCTCTTGTCTGCCACTATATAAGACATGCCTTTTGCCTTCCACCATGATTGTGGGGCCTCCATTGCCACATGGAACTGCGAGTCCATTAAACCTTTTTTTCTTTATAAATTACCCAGTCTTGGGTATGTCTTTATCAGCAGCATGAAAACAAACAATACACTTTCATTGCTGGGAAAACTCTTCAAGAATAGGAATTCTGGCTGGGTGTAGGGGCTCATGCCTCTGTAATCCCAGCACTTTGGGAAGCCAAGGTAGGTGGATCACAAGGTCAAGAGATTGAGACCATCCTGGTCAAGATGGTGAAACCCCATCTCTACTAAAAATACAAAAAGTAGCTGGGTGTGGTGGTGGGCACCTGTAATCCCAGCTACTCAGGAGGCTGAGGCAGGAGAATTGCTTGAACCTGGGAGGCAGAAGTTGCAATGAGTGGAGATCGTGCCACTGCACTCCAGCCTGGTGACAGAGCAAGACTCCGTCAAAAAAAAAAAAAAAAAAAAAAAAAAGGGGGAATTCTGGCTCACTCGTCTTCATGGCCCCAAAGCCTAGCTCTTCTCCCAGCTCTTGGAGCTCATGAAGTCTTTGTTGAATTGAAAGACAATGAACCACTGATATGGAATATGAGCAAAAAGCCTTGGGAGTACTCAGGAAAGACTGATGGGGCCTGGAGTTCCCCAGGCATAGGGAAAGGGTTTTCTTTGTAGAGAAAACAACAAGTACAAATGCCTGAAGACTCAAAAGACCAGAAATTCAATATAACGGTAAGATAGAGGTGGGGCTGAAGAAGATGGTTTGATCATAATGATCTGTACTCTGAGGAATCTGGGCTTAAGTTACAGAGGCCCAATGGAGGTTTTTAAGGAAGAGTATGACATAAGACTTGTTTTTTAAGAAGATAACTCTAGAACCTTAATGTAAATGATGGACTTCCAGTGCTAATAATGTTTCAATGTAGGTTCATCCATTGTAAAAGTGCACCTCTCCAGTGAGGGATGCTGATGATGAGGTGCACTGTGCATGTGGGGGAAGCGGGTATATAAAAACATCTCTGTACTTCCTCCCAATTTTGCTGTGAAACTAAAACTGCTCTATAGAATAAAGTCGATTAAAAAAATGAGGGTAACTTTTGCAGAAGTGGGCTTCTAATGGGTGGCCTTTTGTAAAATCATTTTCTTTGTGTGCTCTAGAGATGGAAGGGGCTAAATTTTTCATTGGGTATTTTAACTGTCAATTGTCACAGTCCCATAAATCACACTGGATCTAGGCATGTTCTTCTGACTAAAACCAGAAGTGAAAAGGAAGCCTTAGCAGGGTATCAGAAGTTTGAGCCTAGAAAAATAGATCTCATGTTTTCCAGCAGGAAGTATTAAACTGGACAAGCAGAGGGCCAGCAGGACAAGGCTATGTCTGGAAGCCAACTGGGCAAGAGACAACAGAGAACTGGTTCAGATGAGAGCTAGGCAAGAGAATTTGTGAAGTTGGGAGGTTCCGCAGTGGCCGGAAGGAGTTTCTTTTAGGATTACAGAATGTGGTTGTTTAACAAGTCTTTGTTGCTTCTAAGGGAATTCTTGAAAAAGGACTGGGATGTAGGTTTTAGAATAAATAATTTTTTACTTTATCCTTTTCTTTGCCATGTCCTAACTGCGTTCTTGGGGTGACTTTCTTAATTTCCCAAGTCCTCAATTTCCTTGTCTATAATGTGAGGATAATGACACCTCACATGCGAAATTATTGTAAGAATTAGAAATGATATACGTACAAACCATTTAGCAAAATACGTGGAAATTACATAGGAGTTACCATGCTTCTTAGCCTATATTTTTAAAATTTGACTTTTCTGAGGGAGGAAAATGTATTGAAGTCTCTTGTCTTTGCATGATTGGCATGTTGTTCCCTTAGGAAAGGCTGTTTCTTTGGCAATTGGAGCTTCCTCAGTGGGTGGGTTACAGTTCTTAGGCTACATCTTACACGGAGAGGCTCCTGCTGGTGCCTCTGCTCCCCACATGGGCTGCCCTGTCTGTGTGAGGAGGCCCCCACACACAGTGTGAATGTGGGAGGCCTGGCCTTTGCTATTATATGTGCCCAGTGTCTGTTGAGGCACTCCTGTTTGTGGCTTGGCCTCTCTGCTTCCCACTCCGCCTAGCAGGAGCCATGCTGTCTGTTCTATGAGCCAAGCCTGTCTGCTACTGCTGGTTCCTGGGAATCAGCCACTTCCCTCTCCTGGGGAAGCACATCGTCATAGCATGGATGACGGCCACTGGGAAACTCAGCCATGGCTGAAATAAGGCAATTGCTTTCAAGGCAGGAATGGGAGAAAGCAAATTATGAGCTGAATGTACTCTGGTGAGTCTGGGAGTGTTTCCTCCCAGCTAAGCTATGGTGGACACCCAAAGGTGGGCAAAGAGAGTAAGAGAACCTCAAATCACCATGGAGTCCTCCAAAGAGGCATTTTTTGGCCAGAACTCTTGCCATGAGGAAATAATCTGCCCATAAAATGAAGTTTAGGTTGGGTGTGGCGGCTCACGCCTACAATCCCAGTGCTTTGGGAGGCCGAGGTGGGGAGGATTGCTTGAGACCAGGAGTTTGAGGCTAGCCTGAGCAACATAGCAAGATCCTGTCTCTACAAAAAAATACAAAAATTAGCTGGGCGTGGTGGTGTTTGCCTGTAGTCCCAGATACTGGGGAGGCTGAGATGGGAGGATCACCTGAGCCCAGGAGTTTGAGGCTGCAGTGAATCATGATTGTGCACTCCAGCCTGGGTGACAGAGTGAGACACTGTTCCTGCCCTCTCCACAAAAAACATTAAGTTTAGTTGAAAGTTGTAGACAGCTTTCTTTTTTAACCACAGGGAACAAAAATTTCCCTCAGGGAGGAAACCGTTTTTGTTCAAGAAAATAACTCAATATGCCTCTTGAGGCAGAAGATGAGATAATGAGAGCATGGGTTAGCAAAGTTCAAGGAAACAAATATGACAACAAAATTGATTATCATCATAATGGAAAAGAAAGAAAAGAGGTTGGAGAAAAGAGGAGGTGGCAATTGCAGTGCAATTAGGAGAAGCAATAGGGAAGGGGAAGAGACTTTTTAAGAACAGAAAATGTCCAACATTCAATTCAAAGTTTGGGTCCTAGCATTTGGCCTGTCTTGGTGAATGTTCCACGTGTACTTGAAAGTAATTTGTATTCTGCAGTTGTTCAGTGCTCTATAAATGTCAGTTGGACCAAGTTGTTTAATAATGTTGTTTCAATCTATACCGTTACTGACGTCTTCTTGTTCTGACGATTACTGAGAAAGGAAGTGTTACAGTTTCCAAATATAATTGTGGATTTATCTATTTTTGCATGTGTATTTTGAGGCCACATTACTAGGTGTATATGCAGTTAAAATTGATATATCTTCTTCACTAATTATTGTAAAATGTCCCTCTTTATTTCAAGTGATTCTGTGTGGTAATCCACATCAAAGGTCTTGAAGTATTCTTTATCTGATATTAACATGCTTAGTGTTTGTACAATAACTATTTCTTTCAATTTGTGTTAATGTGTATTTCTTATAAATAGCACATAGTTGGATGTGATAATATCTAACTCTTAATTGGAGTGTTTACTGTAGTTAATATAATTGTTGATATGATTGGGCTCAAGTCTATAATCTTGCTATTTGTTTTCTATTTGTCACCTCTGTTCTTTGTTTCTCTGTTCCTAGTTTTCTGCCTTTTGGGGGCTAACTTTAAAAACAAACTGTGTTTCCTTCTGTTTCTTATATTGAATTTTTAGCTTTTTTTTGTTTTGTTTTATTGTTTTAATGGTTGTTCTAGGGACTATAATATGGATCTTCATCTTAATCACAAATTGTATTTTTTCTTGATTTTATTCAGTCTGAGGTTCCCTTGGTGTCTTAGGTGTGTGGGTTGATGCTTTTAATCAAAGAAGCAAAAAATTGGGGCCAATATTACTTCAAATTTATATATTTTTCTACCCAGTCTTTCTCTTCCCTTACTTTTTGTGATTCCAGTTACCTGTATGTTAGGCTAATTTTGTTTAGTTTCCCCCCCCCCTTTTTTTTTTAAGACAGGGTCTGGCTCTATCACCCAGGCTGGAGTACAGTGGCACGATCCCGGCTCACTGCAACCTTCGCATCCTGGGCTCAAGTCATCCTCCCACCTCAGCCTCCCAAGTAGCTGGAACTACAGGCACACACCACCAGGCCCAGCTAATTTTTGTATTTTTTTTTTTGTAGCAATGGGGTTTTAACATGTTGCCCAGGCTGGTCTCAAACTCCTGGGCTCAAGCAATCTGCCCTTCTTGGTCTCCCAAAGTGCTGGCATTACAGGCGTGAGATTACAGGGATTACCACATCCAGCTTTGTTTAATTTCTATTAACCGATCAAGTTCACAAATCATTTTACTGTATTGCCAAGTTTGCTGTGAATCTTAAATAAATGTTTTTGTGTCAAATACTTTATTTTTCAGATTTGGGAGTTTCATTTGATTCTTTTTTTAGAGTTTCCATGTCTTTCCATTTTTTCACCCATTATATTCCCCTTTTCCTATAAAATTCTGTAACATATTTCAGAGTTACTTTATGGTTTTTGTCTACTAATTATAACCTAGTCACTTTTGAATCTGTTTCCATTGATAGCTTTTATTTCTTTTCATGTCTGAATTACATTTTTCTGTATTTTCATGCATCTAGTAATTTTTCCTTGACAGTAGTATATTATCATAGATATTCTGGGCTTTGTCTTTTTTTTTCTCACTCTGTTGCCCAGGCTTGAGGGCAGTGGCATGATCTTGGCTCACTGCAACCTCCGCCTCCTGGGTTCAAGCAATTCTCCCGCCTCAGCCTCCTGAGTAGCTGGGACTACAGGCATGCGCCACCATGCCCGGCTAATTTTTGTATTTTTTAGTAGAAATGGGGTTTCACCATATTGAACAGGCTGGTCTTAAATTCCTGATCTCATGATCTGCCTGCCTTAGCCTCCCAACGTGCTGGGATTACAAGCGTGAGCCACCGTACCTGTTTTTTAACTTTTAAGTTCAGCGATACATGTGCCGGTTTGTTACACAGGTACACTTGTGTCATGGTGGTTGGTTGTACGGATTATTTCATCACCCAGGTGTTAAGGCTTGTACCCATTAGTTGTTTTTCCTGATCCTCTCCTTCCTCCCACCCTCCACCATCTGAGAGGCCTCAGTGCGTGTTGTTCCCCTCTATGTGTCTATGTGTTCTCATCACTTAGCTCCCACCTATAAGTGAGAAGATGTGGTGTTTGGTTTTCTGTTCCTATGCTAGGTAGAGGCCAATGGCCTCTAGCTCCATCCATGTCCCTGCAAAGGACATGATCTCATTCCTTTTTATGGCTGCTTAGTATTCCGTGGTATATATGTACCACATTTTCTTTATCTAGTCTATCATTGATGGGCATTTAGGTTGATTTCATGTCTTTGCTATTGTGAATAGAGCTGCAATAAACATATGCATGCATGTTTTTTTTTGGTCGAGCAATTTATATTTTGGGGGGTATATACCCAGTAGTGGGATTGCTGGGTTGAATGATATTTCTGCCTTTAGGTCTTTGAGGAATCACCACACTGTCTTCCACAATGGTGGAACTAATTTATACTCCCATCAGCAGTGTATAAGCCTTTGTTTTTCTCCATAACCTCACCAGCATCTGTTATTTTTTGGCTTTTTAATAATCAGCCATTCTGACTGGTGTGAGATGGTTGTCTCATTGTGGTTTTGATTTGCATTTCTCTAATGATCAATGATGAGAGTTTTTTCATATGCTTGTTGGTCACATGTATGTCTTCTTTTGAAAACTGTGCATGTCCTTTGCCCATTTCTTAATGGGATTGTTTGCTTTTTTCTTGTAAATTTGTTTAGGTTTCTTGTAGATGTTGGATATTAGACTTTTGTCAGATGCATAATTTGCAAAAATTTTGTCCATTCTGTAGGTTGTCTGTTCATTTGGATGATAGTTTCTTTTGCTGTACAGAAGCTGTTCAGTTTTATGAGAAACTATTTGCCTATTTTTGCTTTTGTTGCAATTGCTTTTGGTATCTATGTTATGAAATCTTTGCCCATACCTATGTCCTAAATGGTATTGCCTAGGTTATCTTCCAGGGTTTTTATAGTTTTGGGTTTTACATTTAAGTCTTTTAATTCACCTTGGGTTAATTTTTGTATATGGTGTAAGGAAGGGGTCCAGTTTTAATCTTCTGCATGTGGCTGCTGGGTTCTGTTTTCTTTCTTTAAGGAGTATCAACTGAATGTAGTTCCAGCAGGCAAATCACCCTGTGAAGGCATGGCATATGGCTTGTTAGAGTTAGTTTATGTGGACTTTGCCCATAGGTCTAGAATATAGCCTTTATGCTGTGCTGTGATCCTTACTCCTAACGATTGAAGTTCCTCCTAAGTATGGCCTTTCTGGGTTTCATTGGAAGGCTTGAAGAGTTTGCCAACTGTCTGTGACTTGCTGGGACTTGAACTTCAAAATCCAGATCCCCAGCACTGGTTTTCTTTTCAGTCTCTGAGTTATTGCTTTCCACGGGGCTTCTTGTAGTCTTTCCATGCATGCACAGCTCAGGGGTTAGTCAAGGATTTAAAGAGAATTTATATGGAAAATCTGATGCTCCCCTTCTGTGACTCACTGTTTTGGGAATTTCTCCCTTCAATTTTCAGCTGCTATGACATCCCTGAATTCCAAACTCTGACTCTTCAGCCTGATAAAACTGATATTGTCTGCTTGAGCCCCATCTGTTCTGTACCACTCAGACAGAGGAACACCCTTGGGTGAAACTTTATATAAAAGCAGATTTCATCCATTTCAGTTCCATTCTTTAAGTGTCTGTCTCCTCCGATTTCTGCTGGGTTTTTATTGCTCTCTAGTGACTTTGGACTGTTATTTTATTTTGTCCAATGTCTATAATTATTAATAGGAAGAGACAGAACTAGAGATAGAATTAGATAGAGACAGACAGAACTTCCAAGTGATCATTTAAAAATACAATTATTTCTTTAATGGCGTCTATCTTTCTGCTTTGAATTCCCTCAGAACCAGGTTCCAGTATAAGGGTTTTTAAGGCAAATAGTTTATCTGGGTGGTGATCCCAGGAAACACCTGCAAGGGAGTGGAGACATGAAACCTGGAAGCCAAAATAAGATGTGTTAGGTTGTGAGTTACAACTGGAGCTCAGCCCTGCCAAAGAACTCTGAGAGAGAGCAATGCTATGCCTCTGAATTATCCCAACCAAGGTACAGGGTAGGGTATTTATCCACCAACTCCCTGTATTAATCCAGAAGTGCTAGTGGTATTTATCCACCAATGCCTTACCAGAGAGCAGCTTCCAGGTACACTGATGCCAGAACTTCCGGCTTGCTTTGCATGCAGTCCTCAGGCAGACAGGCACAGGTGTTTGCAGTAAGCACGCTTCGGTGTTTAGATGTGAATGCCGAGAAGATCTGAGTGGGGCATCTACATATCATACTACTATGAAAAATTACTACTACTAAGAAAAAGTCAAACCCCCCTATCCTATCTTAAAAAGCATTGCCTACCATTCCTACCTGATCCCCATTCTCCCTCTCACCCACCAGGACCCAGGCATGCCTTAGCCTCCAGAGTGGTTAGAACCACAAGGCATGTGCCACCATGTCCAGCTTATTTTTTTATTTTTTATTTTTTTTAGAGACAGGGTCTCACTGTGTTGCCCAGGCTGGCCTGAAACTCCTGGCCTCAATCAGTCCTCCCACTTCAGCTTTCTGAGTAGTGTGAACTCTAGCCATGAGACACCTTGCCTGGTGTTGGCTCCTTTCTTACATTCAAATTTTTGCTCACAAGTTATCTTTTCAGAGCTGTCTTCCCTGAGCACCCTGTCGAAAGTAGCCTCCAACTTGTTAACTGTAACGTCATTCTATTTTAATTCTATGCATATCACTTATCATACTGCATGATTTTTGATAATTTATACACTTGCTTGTCTATCATCTGCTTCTCCCACCAGTATAAAATCTGTGTGAGAGTAAGAACCTTGTTTATCTTGTCATAGCTATAAACCCCTGAGCTTATAAAAGGAAAGAATACATATTTGTTAAATGAATGAATAAATGAATAGTTGAATGAACATACTATAATTTGCAAATAAAATAAGATGCAAATAAAAAAGTTAAGGTGGAAACAACCCAAATGTCCATCAACTGATGCATGGATAAACAAGAGATGAGATATACAACAATAAAATATGATTCAGCCTTAAAAATGAAGGAAAGGCCGGGCACGGTGGCTTACGCCTGTATCCCAGCACTTTGGGAGACCGGGGTGGGTGAATCACCTGAGGTCAGGAGTTCAAGACCAGCCAGGACAACATGGTGAAACCCCATGTCTATTAAAAATACAAATATTAGCTGGTCATGGTGGCGGGAGCCTATAATCCCAGCTACTCAGGAGGCTGAGGCAGAGGAATCACTTGAACCCAGGAGGTAGAGGCTGCAGTAAGCTGAGATCGAGCCACTGCACTCCAGCCTAGGTGACATAGTGAGACTCCATCTAAAAATAAAAAGGAAGAAAATTCTGACACATGCTACAACATAGATGAACCTTGAAGACATTATGCTAGGTTAAAGAAGCCAGTCACAAAAGGACAAATATATGATTTCATATATAATTTGCAAATAACATACTATAATTTGTAAATAAAATAAGTTACAAATAAAAAAGTTAAGGTGGAAGCAACCCAAGTGTCCATGCATCAATTGATGCATGGATAAACAAGAGATGAAATATACAACAATAACATGTGAGGTAATTAGAGAAGTCAGATTCATAGAGACAGGAAGATGAATGGTGATTATCACAGGCTGGAGGGAGGTGAGAATAGGGAATTCGTGTTTCATTGGTACAGAGTTTCAGTTGGGGAAAAGGGAAAACTCCTAGAGAGGGATGGTGATGATAATTGCATAACAGTGTGAATGTACTTAATACCACAGAACTGTATCTTTCTAAATGGTAAAAAATGGTAATTTTTATGTATTGTATTAGTCAATTTTCACACTGCTATAAAGAACTACCTAAGACTGGGTAATTTATGAAGAAAATAGGTTTAATTGACTCACAGCTCCACATGGCTGGGGAAGCTTCAGGAAACTTACAGTCATGGTGAAAGGCAAAGGGGGAAGCAAGGCATGTCTTCTCATGGTGACAGGAGAGAAAGAGAGAGTGAAGGGGGAAGGGTCACACACTTTTAAACCATCAGATCTCATGAGAACTCACTCACTATTACAAGAATAGCAAGACAGCAGACAGCAAGTCTGTACTCATGATTCAATCACCTCCCCCCATGCCCCTCCTCTCACACATCGGGATTACAATTTGACATGAGATTTGGGTGGAGACACAGAGCCAAACCATATCGTGTATATTTAACCAAATTTTTTTTTCTTTTTTTGAGACAGAGTTTCGCTCTCGTTACCCAGGCTGGAGTGCAATGGCGCGATCTCGGCTCACCACAACCTCCGCCTCCTGGGTTCACACACTTCTCCTGCCTTAGCCTCCTGAGTAGCTGGGATTACAGGCACGTACCACCATGCCCAGCTAATTTTTGTATTTTTAGTAGAGACGGGGTTTCACCATGTTGACCAGGATTGTCTCGATCTCTTGACCTCATGATCCACCCACCTTGGCCTCCCAAAGTGCTAGGTTTACAGGTGTGAGCCACCATGCCCAACCAATTTTTGAATTTTTAATAGAGAGAGGGTTTCACCATGTTGGCCAGGCTGGTCTCAAACACCTGACCTCAGGGGATCCACCTGCCTCAGCCTCCCAAACTGCTGGGGTTCCAGGCATGAGCCACCATGCCTGGCCAGAAATTATATTATGAAACTTCTATAAAGTAGTCTCCTCATCTGTAAAGTGAGAATAATAGTAGTATCCACCCTGTAGGTTTATTCTAATAATGTAGGTGTTCCTGAATTTATAAATTTTATGACTTATTAACATGTCAAAGGAATTTTGGGAAATGCTATTAGATTGACATTATTTTTGGTCAAATAGGATCAAAAACAAAACACAAAACTTTAATTCACTCTGACCATCACTTTATAAAATAAAAAGGATTTTAATGTAAAACAATCTAGAAAATGAACAATCTCAATGTAAAGAACATTAAAAATATGTTTTTTGAAATAAAAAATAAATTTTTTGAAAACTTTCACTGTTAATAATTATAGCATAGGTAATTTGGACCAACCCTACTGATGAGGATAAGTAGAAAAGCTAAACAAGGCCGGGCGCGGTGGCTCAAGCCTGTAATCCCAGCACTTTGGGAGGCCGAGGCGAGTGGATCACGAGGGCAAGAGATCGAGACCCTCCTGGTCAACATGGTGAAACCCCGTCTCTACTAAAAATACAAAAAATTAGCTGGGCATGGTGGTGCGTGCCTGTAATCCCAGCTACACAGGAGGCTGAGGCAGGAGAATTGCCTGAACCCAGGAGGCGGACGTTGCGGTGAGCCGAGATCGCGCCATTGCACTCCAGCCTGGGTAACATGAGTGAAACTCTGTCTCAAAAAAATAAATAAATAAATAAAATAAAATAAAATAAAAGCTAAACAAAATATACTTTAAAAAATATCTGTGTATAGACATTAGAAAGGCATAGAGATCATGAAGAAATACCTGTACAGGATCCAAGAAAAGAAGGAAATCCAGAAAGGTAATTCTGGCACTCAGGGTGTTTGTGGAATCTGGAAGAAGTGATTGAGCAAATGATCTCTTCTTTTAACAGTCTTTTGGGGGTAAGGGAATAAAAGTTGAAAGGTAAGACCTGAAAAAGTGATTGGCTAATCCCTCCCACTACTGTCTCTTTGTGTAAAGATTTTGAGGGGCTACACCTTTGGTGTAAAGGTGAACTTTAGGCTTTCTCTGCCCAGCTTTGAATGGTGTCGGTTCAAGAAATTGGATTAGAGTAAGCCTAGATTGCTAGTGCCCCTAAGCACCTGGAATAAGCAAATATAAACCCTCTCTAGAGGAAGATAATACCATATACCTTAAAATAATTTTACAAATAGTTTTACAAACACAACATGTGACACACGATAAAAAAATAACCAGACATGTCGGGCGTGGTGGCTCACACCTGTAATCCCAGCACTTTGGGAAGCATAGACGGGTGGATCACCTGAGGTCAGGAGTTCAAGACCAGCCTGACCAACATAGAGAAACCTTGTCTCTACTAAAAATACAAAATTAGCCAGTTGTGGTGGTGCATGCCTGTAATCCCAGCTACTAGGGAGGCTGAGGCAGGAGAATCGCTTGAACCTGGGAGGCGGACGTTGCAGTGAACTGAGATCGTGCCATTGTACCCCAGCTTGGGCAACAAGAACAAAACTCTGTCTCAAAAAACAAACAAACAAACAAAAACACACACAAAAAAACAGATACAAATGGAGACAAGGCAACACAAAATAAATTAAAAGAAACAACAGATAATAGAACAATCCCATATAGACTCTAGATATTGAAATTACTGAACACAGACTTTAAATTAACTATGCTTTGAACATTAGAAAGGCATAGAGATCATGAAGAACTACTGGTATGAGATCTAAGAAAAGAAGGAAATCCAGAAAGGTAATTCTGGCACTTAGGGTTGGTCCATAACATTGAGCACAGGCTTAGTGTTCAAAGCAAAAATGACAAGATTGAGAATTTGGCAGAGATCTGAAAACCATAATAAAGGACTTAGTAGATCTGAAAAGTAATCAAATAGAAAACTTAGAACTGAAAAATACAGTAACCCAAATTATTAATACCACTGACAGGTTTTATAAAAGAAGAGATACTGTTGAAGGGAAAATTAGCAAAGTAAAGGAATGTCACTGAAAATGATCTGGAATGAAACATAAAAAATTCAGAAAGGATAGAAAATACAGAAGAAAGAGTAGGAGACACAAAAGGATGAGAAGGTCTAACATACGTGCATTTGGAATCCCCGAAGTAGAGTAAGGGGAGATGAGGCAGAAGTAGTTATTTGGAGTTGAAGGCTGAGAATTTTCCTAAACTGAGAAAATCATCAAGTCACAGATTTAACCCCAAACAGGTAAATATAAAGAAACTCACCTGGATTCTTCACAGTAAATCTGCTAAAAACCAAAGATAAGATATCTTAGTCAGTTTTGTGCTGCTGTAACAGAATACCTCAAAGTGGGTAGTTTATGAAGAAAAGAGATTTATTTCTTACAATTTTGGAGGCTGGGAAGTCCGAGACTGAATAGCCCACAGGACTTTTGTGCTGTGTCATCCTACGGTGGAAAGCAGAAAGACAAGAGAGTGCAAGAGCAAGAGAGCACTTTGCTCTCACTTTTACAACCCTTCTCATGCTAATGACATTCATCCATTCATTGTCTTTATGACTTAATCATCTCTTAAAGGTTCCACCTTGAGTGTAAATTAGTTCAACCATTGTGGAAGACAGTGTGGCAATTCCTCAAGGACCTAGAAATAGAAATTCCATTTGACCCAGCAATCCCGTTACTGGGTATATATCCAAAGGATTATAAATCGTTCTACTATAAGGACACAGGCACACGAATGTTCATTGCAGCACAGTTTACAATAGCAAATACCTGGAACCAACCCAAATGCCCATCGATGATAGACTGGACAGGGAAAATGTGGCACATATACACCATGGAATATTATGCAGCCATCAAAAACGATGAGTTCATGTCCTTTGTAAGGAAATGGATGAACCTGGAAACCATCATTCTCAGCAAACTGACACAAGAGCAGAAGATCAAACACCACATGTTCTCACTCATAGGTGGGTGTTGAACAATGAGAACACATGGACACAGGGAGGGGAGCACTACACACTGGGGTCTGTTGGGGGGAAATAGGGGAGGGACAGCAGGGGGTGGGGAGTTGGGGAGAGATAGCATGGGGAGAAATGCCAGATATAGGTGAAGGGGAGGAAGGCAGCAAATTACACTGCCATGTGTGTACCTATGCAACAATCTTGCATGTTCTTCACATGTACTCCAAAACCTAAAATGCAATAAAAATAAATAAATAAATAAAATAATTTAAAAAAAAAAGAAAAAAAAAGGTTCCACTCCTCAACACTATTGCATGGGGTATTAAATTTCCAACACATAAACTTTGGGGGACACATTCAAACCATAGCACAAAACAAAATCTTAAAAACAGCCAGAGAGGCTGGGGTCAGTGGCTCATGCCTGTAATCCTATCACTTTGAAAGGCTGAGGCCAGAGGTTCACTTGAGCCCAGGAGTTCAAGACCAGCCTGGGCAACACAGTAAAACCCCATCTCTACAAAAAATACAAATCAGCCAGGCGTGGTGGCAGGCCCCTATACTCCCAGCTACTTGGGATGCTGAGGTGGAAGGATCACCTGAGCCTGGGAGGTTGAGGCTATGATAAGCTGTGATCATGCCACTGCACTCCAGCCTGGGTGACAGAGTGAGACCCTGTCTCAAAGAAAAAAAACACAAAACGAAAAACAAAAACAGAAAACAAAAAACAGAAAGAAAGCAACAGTTAAACTAACACTAAACTTCTCAAAAGATAAAATGAATGCCTTAACAACAGAAACAATGGCAGGCAGAAAACAATGGGATTATATATTTAATGCAGTGAAGAAAAATAACTGCCAACCTACTATTCTAAAGCCAGGAACATATCATTTAAGAAGGATAACCAAAGTTAAGAAAATGTATCATCAGCAGATTACATGGAAGGAAGTATAAAAGAGTGTTCTCCAGACGGAAGAAAAATAATCCACACAGAAGGTTAGAGATTTAAGAAGTTAGAAAAAAGCCAAATATGGCGTAAATCTAAATGTGCATTACTCATATAAAAAATTGTAATATCTAGGGAGGCTCAAAATGTAGAGTTAAAATACAAAATCATGGTATAACATTATGGAGGAGTGATTGATAGGAAATGGATGAAAGTGTCAAATAACACTAGAACCTGACAAATCAAGGATGAGTGTTATGATCTCTAGGTGTAATGGTCTGAATGTTTGTGTCCCCCCAAAATTCATGTTGACACCTAATCACCAGTGCGATTGGTATTAGGAGGTGAGGCCTTTGGAAGGTGATCAGATCATGAAGATGGAGCCATCATGTATGGGAGTAGTAGCCTTATGAAGGTGACCTGAGAGTGACCCCTTACCTCTCCACCACGTGAAGACATGTGAGGAGATACCATCCATGAGCCAAAAGGCAGGCGCTCACCAGTCATCAAATCCACTAGCACTTGGTCTAGCCTCCAGAACTGTAAGAAGTAGGTTTGCATATAAGCTACCCAGTTTATGACATTTTGTTATAGCAGCCTGAACAGACTAATGCACTAGGAGGGCCCCTAAAAATTAATATAGTGTACATATCTACAAACTAATGGTGCATGGGTAGAATAATAAAACAATATTTTATTAATCTGAAAGAAGACAAAAGGAATGTAAATCAGGTAGAACAATTCAGAATGCAAATTATAAGATGGCAGCTTTCATCCCACATAAACTAGTAGTTAAGCTAAATGTAAACAGAAAAAGTGTCCAATTAAAAGAAAATCATCAAATTAAAAAAATCCTGGCCAGGCACAATGGCTCATGCCTGTAATCTCAGTACTTTGGGAGGCAGAAGTGGGCAGATCATGAGGTCAAGAGATCAAGACCATCCTGGCCAACATGGTGAAACCCCCGTCCCTACTAAATATACAAAAATTAGCTGGGCATGGTAGTATGTGCCTGTAATCCCAGCTACTCAGGAGGCTGAGGCAGATGGAGGTTGCAGTGAGCCAAGATCATGCCACTGCACTCCAGCCTAGCAACAGAGCAAGACTCTGTCTCAAAAAAACAAAACAAAACAAAACAAAAACCAAACCAATATCTACATATTGCTATATATTAGGCACATATAAAATATAAGGGAGAAGTCCTGTTGGACATTGGTAATGGCCAGAGTATAGAGTAGGAGGACGTTGTGTTCATATTTTCTAAGTAGGAATAAACAAAATGTAGTACTAGGTAACTTTGTTAAGCATTTACTAAATAACTAGACTAAGCATTTTATGTGTTTTTTTCTCAATTATCAATGTCCAGCAGGTTTTCTTCATTGGCTTTCTCAAGAGCAGTCACACCAAAGGCAGTGTGACCAGGGATAGCAGGGGTTAGTACCACACTCTAGGAGAGCTTTGGCACAGTTGCTCCCAAATCCAAGAGGTGTGAAGTTTTTGTTTTTTAAAGCAAAAACTTTGAAGCCATAACTCTGATATTTTGTCCAGACAAACCCTCCTCTCCACCCTTAGCCTGCCAACCTTCACTCTCAAACTCAGTCAAAATTTTTAATGTGGAGGTCGAGACCCAAAGGACATCATGTTGACTTTATAGTCAAGAAATGGAAAGAGGATAAGCTTTAGAGTCTGGGAATTTATCTGAACTTTGCTCCTGCCAGCTGTGTGACCTTGGGCAAGTCAACCAACCCACCTAAACTCAATTTCTTCCATAAAGTTGAGGTTACCCTACCTCAACTTACTTCATAGGTGGTGTTGGGATTACTGTGAATGAAAGCTCTTCTAGGCCAGGAGAAGTGGCTTACACTTGTAATCCCAGCACTTTGGGAGGCCAAGGCAGGCAGATCACCTGAGGTCAGGAGTTCAAGACCAGCCTGGCCAACATGGAGAAACCCTATCTCTATTAAAAATACAAAAATTAGCAGGGCATGGTGGCACATGTCTGTAATTCTAGCTACTCCAGAGGCTGAGGCAGAAGAATCGCTTGAACCTGGGAGATGGAGGTTGTGATGAGCCGATATCGCACCATTGCACTCCAGCTTGGGCAACAAGAGCAAAACTCCATCTCAAAAAAAAAAAAATTCTTTAGTCTTCCACATGGAACGTTCCCTCTCTGACTGCCGCATTCATGTAAGCCAGCACTTAAAGCCTCAACTCTGAGATCACTTAGTCCAACATCTGTTTTGCAGATGAGGAAATGGAGGCACAGATATCAGCTGTGTGATCTTGGGCAAATTGCTTAATGTCTCTGGTCTCAGTTTTCTCATCTATAAAATGGAGCTGGTAATCCTAGCCTGGCATCATTTTTGTGAAGACTGAATGAAGAAGCGTGTGTCTGGTACTGGTACTTGGTAGTCATTCAATGCGTCGTGGTAGCTACTTATTTTTTAAGTGAATATTCTTATTTTGTGTGGCATTTGAGAGGTCATTCTGTGCCAAGGTATTGAGAGCTGGCAGGCTGCAGCCATTTGGTCACAAACCTTAGAGTTGGTGTGTTGTCCTGGGGAGACCTTCCTCACGGGGTCAGGGAGAGTTCAGTGAACTCGAAAAGAAGCGTGATTTTAGACGCTCCAAGGTACATCCACTCATCTCCTCTCCACTCCCTCTGCCTGTTATTAAACTGGTAGTTTTTACAACATCAATAAAGAACTTTCCTACCCAATTACCCCAGACAATAGGCTGAAAAGCAGTTTCGACTATGAAAACTTCGAGTTGGGTTCATTTAGATTGTTTTGCTGTGTCAAATCCTCACTTGAGTTCAAAAGTTCAGCTGAACCATGAACTTTGTAATTTCACAGCAGGCTGTTCTACAAATATAGGGGAAAGTGAATAAACATACAATATTTAAGGTGGGCTTGCCACGTCGTATATAATATAGTTAGGAACGGTTGTAGGTAAAACAGCCCTTAATTTCCAGAGCACAGTGATGTATCAAAAAGAAAGAGGGAAACAAAATTAAACCAAACTGTTCCTTGAGTTACCTGACCTCTGAGGCTTCCAAGGGAATGCACATTCAGTGACTAATCATTAGTGGACAAACTAAAGCTAACTAATCTCCTTAATAAATTGTGAAGTCTTGTATACCTCTTGGTTTTAGTGGTGGCTTTTCTGCCTGTCTGGACCAGGCAGCATATCAAAACAAAAGGGTCATGACTTTATGTATTTGTTAAAGTAAGAATCCACGTTCTCATATAACTCAGGCTTGATTTGACCTGGTTACACAAGTGTAGGTGGAGTGAAAGTTTCATAGGAATTAGAATAATGCTGCTTTTTCAGTTGTCTGTTAATAAATACATATACACTCAAATTCAGTTCAAGAGCCCCTCACGTTGTAAGCCTTGTGTTTGCAGCTTTAGGTTTGGGGCTAAAGCAAACATGATAACAAGCCTCCTTGGGTTAGGATGCCTTTCAGCTTGAACGCAGTGAAATCCTCAATACCGTGGAATGAGATTTCACATTGCATCAACTTATTATTCTTTGATTCTTACAAACAAATGCGTTTCTCATTGGATTTTTGGTTGCAGTGTGTAAAAGCAAAGGGACAACTTTGAGGCAGACAATCTGGGACAAGTGGAGTCACTCCAAGCAAGGTGTTTTTATATGGCAGCTGTTTATCCCCCTTTGTTTACCAAGGGGTTGGTCTGCAGGGTCATGAGAAGAAAGCTATGCTTGGTCATTTGTGGAAGCAGAGAGGAAGGGACGGGGTGAGAAGGTCAAGTCCTGTGAAAGATGGTTCTTCATGAGTTAAATGAGACTGGCTTTTCGAAAGCAGTTTCATCCTGCCCTGACTTTTATCTCAAAGTTGCCCAAATTTTAGCTCTAGCCAGCTTAGGAGACTTTTTAGCAAAATCCCCCAGCAGAGATGGTCCAAGGCTATCCCATTGTCCTGAATGGTGTGTTTTTCCATACAGGAAGGTCTTCTTCAGTTCAGTCAAGAATTGATGAGATTTTTCATTTTTTTCCAGACGTAAATCATCACAATAAATTTGATGCCTCCAACCAAGAACTGAGAACCATGACGATAAAGGGGAAAAGTGTGGGGTGAAGACTGTGAAATTTGGTTGACCTAGTTAAAGGTGGTCTCTCTTCCCGGTGGGGTTGTGAGGCTGGAAGGAAAAACAAGGTTCACTGCTTTTGTGGCTGGCTGAACTGGGCTGCCCAGATTTTACGGCTCTGTTTCTGGTTGACCTGCCCTGTATAGTGGCTGCGTGTCTCTTGATGAGGCCAGGACAGGAGGGGAGTTGGTGGCATTCTTTTAAAGAGCTTGTAAGATAGTGAATAATGACAGGAGTTTTTGTTCACTCATAAAGCATTTATGGAGAACCCACTTCAGGGGAATGATGGCTGGGTATCTGTTGGGGGGGGGGTCGGGCGGGAAGTGAGAGAGACTTCTGTGGGGACACATCAAGAGAGGAAAGCTAGGAATGGAAATGGAAGCTGTGGTCTGCTCTCCACCCTTTGGTCATAGCTGTAGGACAGTGAGAAGGGGACATGGATTTTCAAGGGACAAAAGTGCACATGACAGTGACTCTAGAATAACAGGCAGATGTATGGGAAAATGACAGAAACAAGACTTCTGAGAGGGTCAGGCTAAGAAGGTCCCATTCAGTTTAGGCAGGGCTGACTGTAGAGAGAGAGAGAGAGAGAGAGAGAGAGTGTGTGTGTGTGTGTGTGTGTGTGTGTATAGTGGAGACTGGCAGAGAAGACTGCATTTCAATGCAAAAATGTCCAACATCCCACTCACCATGGATTTGTGTTGTGTCCCACTGACTTCCTGTCTCCCAGGACAGCCTGGGGCTTCTCAAATCCATCCCAGAGGATGGAAGCCCAGACCCAAGCAGTCTTCCTGGTGGCCTGAGGCTACCCACAAAGGTAGCCAGTGGGATTTCACTCTGCATTAGTTTTTAGGACTCCTAGCAGCTGTCTGAGGGAACCCTAACTAGCAGTTACCTGTCAATTTTTTTGTACCAACATTCTTATGTATATATGTATTAGCTCTAATCCTTAAACAGTCTTTCAAGGTATGGGCTAGAGCTATAGTTTATGACTGAGGAAACTGAGGCCCAGAGGTTAAATGACTTAACTGGGTACACCTGTCTAGAAGGTAGCAGGGATAGTCTGGGAGCCAATTTCTCTGATGTTAGGCCTTCCTTTACCTTAAGGGGAGAAGATTCACCTGTGTCTTTGGATGGTGGGGACAGGAATGGCTACCTTGATGGGTACCCTCAGGCCACCAGGAAGACTGCTTGGGTCTGTACTTCCGTGCTTGGGGATGAACTTGAGAAGCTCCAGGTGTCCTGGGTGACATCCTTGGCCAGGTGCTCGCAGTATCCCTTCTACAGTCACCACAGGACAAGGTTTTTAACCTGGGTTCCTGTCCAACAGGGCTTTGTAAAAAGGAATAAAGCTTTACTTTATTTTATTTTATTTTTGAGACAAAGTTTCGCTCTTGTTGCTCAGGCTAGAGTGCACGATCTCAGCTCACTACAGCCTTCACCTCCTAGGTTCAAGTGATTCTCCTGCCTCAGCCTCTCAGGTAGCTGGGATTACAGATGCCCACCACCATGCCTGGGCATTGTATTTTTTAAAAATACAAAAATTTTGTATTTTCAGTAGAGACAGAGTTTCTCCATGTTGGTCAGGCTATTCTCAAACCCCCTACCTCAGGTTATCTACCCACCTTGGGCTCCCAAACTGTTGGGATTACAGGCATGAGCCACCACGTCCAGCCAAAGCTCTTTTTAAATTGACTAAGTCCAGGATAGTTTGAGTGGACTGTCAGTGATAAGAAAAGCAGGAGGAAAAATCAGGCTCAATTTGCTATGTGCTTTTCAACTTCTGTTTCATTCTCAGGAGCATTAGCCTGCCCATGGTGGTGCTGAGGGCAGTGGTGCCAGGTAACTATGTTTGGATCGTGGCATCTGTCCTCCAAATTAGAACTGATTGGATGCAAGGGTTGCCAATTTATAGCTTTGAAACTGGCTGAAAAAATAAATGGCACCATTTGGAAGGCTTTGGCTTTGGGAAATTGAGCAAGTGAGTGTACTGGGGAAATTGAAGCTTGAAAAAGGTAGGATTTGGAGGAGCTGAGGGAAAGGAGAAGACATTTTAGGTAATAGAAACAGCATGACCATATTTACAAGGTGACAGGGCCTCTCTTCATGTTTGGGGGACAGCCAGTTGACCACTTTGCCTGAAGCGGAAGATTGGTGCAGGGGTGTGGCAGAAGCCAGGGAGGAGGACTCAGTTCACAGTGAGGGGTTAGGGGAGACCTTCAGATGCCAGGCTAAAGAGTTTGGGTTATAGATTATTGGGGTTTATTGAAAGTTAAGTGTTGAGGAGAAGGCAGGAAATATATTTTGAGAATATTAACCTCGTAGCATTGTGCAGAATGGATGGAAGGACATGAATCTAGTAAGGAATTAATGTCAGACAGTAATCAAATGTCATAATCACAGTTTGGGCCAGCTTCTAAGCTAACACAAAGATGATCATTATTTGAGTGGCTTATGTCTCTGCTGCCTCCTCTATTCTCAAACTGATTGCTGGTTTCTATTCACTCACCACATGTTATTTAGCACTTCTCTTCTGGCACCATGCTTCTCCCTGTTTAGCACTAACAACCTTCTGCTTCATATATAGCTATTTATAAGTCTGTCTCCACCACGATAGCACCTCTCCAAGGAATCCAAATGTTCAACTTGAGTCTGTTTCTTAGAGTGTGCCTGCACTAAGATCACTGGAGCCAAGGAGATCTCTATCAAAGAAATAGCAACCCTGCCTCCTAGTTCCTGAACTTGGCTTCCAGGTTAGAATCTATTATTAAATAAATAAGATATTAACCAAATTAAACAACTTTTAATGACCCAGAAAAAATAATTCACGGAAAAAAAGCAAAGAGAAGAGCAGATGTCTTAGCAACCCAGCTCTCAACGAAGAAGTATGAGCATGCTGGTAGCAATGTGATTTCAGTTCATCTTGCAAGATTCCTGTGCTGTATCCTGGATAAGATAGGCTCCTGTCCTGCAGACTTTGTTGACATGTGCTTGTGGAGAACAGCTGGAGGTTATCATTCCTTCCTCCTTTCAGCAGGTATTGAGCACTGTGCTAGGCTCTGAGGGTGCAAAGACAAGGAGGATCCCTCTCAGCCCTTGGGAAGGGGGAGACAGATGTGTCAACGAATCCAGTGTGAATGGGGGCCCCACAGTGGCTGGTTCAGAGAAGTATTTAGGAAAGAACCATTAGCTCTGCTGCTGGGGGTGTGTAGATGGATTGATTTTCCCTCAGAAGGCTTCCTAGGGGAGATCGGTTTGGAACTAGGCCTTTGAGGAAGAACAAGTTCGGTGGAGTGGAATGAAGGCAAGAACACTCTAGGCAGGAGACACAGCAGAAAGAAAGACCAGAGGCATGAACTCTATTTCACAGGGGCCTAGGGTTCTTCAGCAGGGCTGCTATTGGCATTTGGTCCAAGACAGTGATAGACTGCCCACACCCCAATCACACTGCATACAGTTTACATCCCTTCCCCATAAAGCACTCCTGCAGTGACAAGCACGAGATTCCAATCATTTCCAAAAGCCTCTGGGTGTGGACACGGTGGAGGGGGAGGGCCAGCTCCTCCCTGCATGAAAACCCGGGGAGGTGGGGCTTGAATGGGAGGCTAGCTAGAGCTGTAGTGTATAAGACCTTTTTGTTAGAGTGTGAAAAACCAGGGCAAATTCTGGACAAAGGAAAGACCTGGTCAGAGAGATCTGGGTTTATAACGGTCACTCTGGCACCAGGGTGTGTTAAATTAGAAGAGGCAGAGGCTGAGAAGTACAAAGTGGATTCTCTCTCTTTTTAATGTGGATCAATTTTTTACCAACACACAATTAGCTAATCGTTCTCTGCTTTCTTCTTGGCCATTCACAAAGAAATCTGGAAGAATGGGGCCTCTTTCCCATGAACTGCCGTGATTTCTGGAATCGCCTGTTTCTGAAATGGTTGCAAATGATCTCAGCTGTCACACCAGCGCCCTGTGCTTTGGGTGATCCTTGCATTATGAAGCAGGAATTATTGCACCTGTTATATGGATGAAGAAATTGAGGCTCCGAGGTCTGAATCGAAATCCTGGGCTTTTGGGCCAGGCATGGTGGCTCATGCCTGTAATCCCAGCACTTTGGGAGGCCAAGTCAGGCAGATCACTTGAGGTCAGGAGTTTGAGACCAGCCTGGCCAACATGGTAAAACCCTGTCTCTACTAAAAATATAAAAATTAGCTGGGCATGGTGCTGGGTGCCAGTAGCCCACCTACTAAGGAGGCTGAGGCAGGAGAATTGCTTGAAGTTGGGAGTTGGAGGTTGCAGTGAGCCGAGATTGACCACTGCACTCCAGCCTGGGTGACAGAGCAAGACTGTCTCAAAAAAGTCAATTAATCAATCCTGGGTTTTTAACCACCTTATAATAGCTACTGGGGAGTTTTTGTTGGCATTTTACTATTAATTTTCTAAAAATCATCAGTGTGGTACCCAAGGAAACATCCCTGAAAGATGGAGACTGGTTCTCTCCCCTGCTTTTCTCTTTTCCACCAGCTTCTCTTCTGTGAGCCTGTCCCCCGCCGCCATCCTGTAGTTAGCACCTTTGTCTAATGTGAGAGGCCCCAGGCCTTTGGTTTCCCTTTGAGTAGATTTTTTTTTTTTTTTACTGAAAATCACTCACTGCCCCCAACATCTTTAGCCAAGATGTTCTCATTTTCTTGGAGCCAGAATAAGCTGGCAGGGTGCTAGAGTCAAGGCCGGCTGCGACCCACGTGTGCTTCGGCTGGCCGGGGAGCGACAGGCCAGGCAGCAGCATCCTTCAACTCAGACTTCTCCCGGCCTGATTTATTGCTCCGGTCTCCTGCTCTGGCTTTTCGCTAGCATTTCCTTCCAAATTCTTTGCTGCTGATCCAGGATTGTCCATGTGCGTTTTCGCTTTGCCGCAGTTGACGGAGAGCTTTGGGTAAAAGCCCTGATACCACCCACTCCTGCCCTGTCTGCCGGAGTCATCTTTAATCTGTCAAAACCCAGGCCTGTTCACATGCTGCGAGGGTGGCACGAATCCAAAGCCACTTCCGCTCCTTCCCTTGCTCTGGCCGCATGGCGGCTGAGCAACCGGCTTCAGAGGCTTTGGGGCTGGGCCCAGCCTCTTCGAATCCCGAACCAGGCCTCCTAGTACTCTCCCTGGTCAATTGCATCAGGGATCTCTTTTGTGAAAAAATAAAAATAAAAATAAAAATCATAATAATGTTTTCTCAAGAGAACAGGATTAGCCATTTATTTTGGCTCCACCATATCGATTCAAGGAAATCTGTTCCCTTGCCTTTAAATTGTCCCTGGAATCAGCCGGTGTTTGTGCTCAACCATTTGCCAGGGCAAAACCCCTTAAAGCCAACCCCTCCAGATCACATTTGCCAAAGTGGGATAGCACTCAAGCAAAATACTTTCCCCAGAATTAGTGAAAGACTCCTTTTTAGGCTAGTTAATAAAAATCAGGCATTTCTTTTGGTGTAGTTTTTCATTCCAGGAGCCAAAGTATAGACTGGCTTTTAAGATACGCAAACGGCTGCAGGCCTTCCCTGGGTGGATGAAGGCGCCTGGTGGGTTCTAGATGCCTGGGGCTCTGGAGTTCCCCGAATTGAGAAGAGCCTGCCTGCGAGCATGTGGGACTGCCCTCCCTCTCCTAGTTCACATTTCCCATCATTGCAGTGTCATTCCAGTGGCATTGTGCAAAACGAGTACTTTTATTCTTGATCTTTGAATTTTTTTTCTTCTAGCACCTAGAGATAGCTAATAGCTGGGCTATGAGTCTCCAAAGGAAAAGAAAAATTCCCTTCTGTTTCCCCAAACTGCAGGGTATCTAAGTCTGGTCTTGGGATTTTCTTGTATCAGCAGTTGCCACTCAGTCCCTTCTCTTTGTGGAGGAGGGGAGGACAGGTATGTGTGGTTTGAATTCTCAAGATGATTCTGACAAACATCATCTGCACCTATTGAAATTCCAGGGTCTAAACAGAGACACAACTATTTGGTCTCTTTAAGTCACAGGATTCTGGGTCAAGATTTCTAGTCTGAAACCTCAACCAAACCATTTAATAGTTCTAATTTGGTCAAAGTGCTTAAATTGATTATATCTGGATGTCTAAATATAGGCACATTTCAAGTTCTTTAATCTTTCTGAGAAGACTCTTAAACTTTTACACAATTCCTTTCGCGCAGTTTCTGCTCCATTGGGCTTAAATTCATTGTGAAAACTTTGGCAAATCGTTAACCATCTGTAATGTCGGATTCTTTATCTGAAAAGTGGGAAGGATATGTACCTTGCAGTGTTACAAGAATTAGAAACGGGGTATATATGTTGCCAGGTGCAATGCCAGCATGCAGTAGGGCACTCGATAAATAACTGCCACAATCAAGATAATGATGGTGATATTTACAACTGTAAGTAAAATGGCTTGATTTTCTTCTCCCCAACACATCCTAATATCCATGGGCAAGGTAAACTGAGATGCCCAAAATGGAAAATAAGTGTGACAATCCACTATATATTGTATTGAGCTTCTACTATATACATGAAGTAGGGTTAGGTGCCTTTGTGTGCCCTTTCATAGTTTTCCTCCCAGTACTCAGAGGTAGCACCATTAATCCCATTTTATAGATGACCACACTAAGTCTGAAGAGGCCATTAATATATCAGTCAGAGCTCTTGGTTACAAGCAACAGATTGATTTAAGCAGAAAATAAGTTTATCAAAAGGATATCTGGGAGTTCACAGAATCACTGGGAAGGTTAGGGGACAAGCTTGGAAAACAGGACAGGAACAGCCTTAGAATGACTGCTCTGAGGACTACAGCCAAATCCACATGGCAGAACTGTTCACCAGTACCACTAGCCCTTGACCCAGGGGGCTGCTGCTGCCACCACCACTTCAGCCATTTGGAAACTAGATGTTGCTATTACTGCTGTGGCTACAGAAAGAACTCCCTTTATCTTGTTTCATGAGTTGTCAGCTCCCAGTTCAATGTCTGAGGTGAGCGCTCTGCTTTTGCCCGAGTGCAAAGGATGCTGGGAAATGCAATATTTGGCTTTTGGGAGAAGGGAAAACACTATTCCAAGGTTCACAGAGTGGGAAATTCCCCAAATGTCAAAAGGGAAATCAGACACTACAGCATCCTAAAAGCTACCAAATGTTTACCTTATTAAGAAATTTGGATTTGTTGCCCAACCTGGACACACCCAAAACTGCTTTACTGTGACTTTTCATGAGATGTGTGAAGTCCCATCTGCCTACTCCAAGCTGGGTGTTCTATTGTTGCCAGGCTAAACACCAAATCTTTTTCCTCAGTGAATATTTATTTGGTTCTGTTTAAATATTGAAGCTTATAACAAATAAAATACACCTCCTTGGATACCTAAATCAATGTGAGGGCTGGAGACTGAGGATTCCTGAGAGCAGTCTTTGATTCATGGATGGAGTCATAGGTTTTTGAATGGAAAGTGCACCTGAAATGGTCTAATCTACCTCTTCACCTGCCCCTGTAAGTGCACGGAGGACTCTATCACCTGTTACAGACAGGTTGCCCTAGACTTTACCCTAGAATTTCAACTAATAAAACACTGTGAGGGAAGAAGGCAAACTTCCTTCAAAAATAAAGTTGGAGGCCAAGTGGGAGGATCACTTGAGGCCAGGAGTTCAAGACCAGCCTGGCCAACCTGGCGAAACTGTATCTCTACTAAAAATACAAAAATTAGCCAGGCGTGGTGGTGCACAACTGCAATTCCAGCTACTCGGGAGGCTGAGGCACAAGAATCACTTGAACCTGGGAGGTGGAGGTTGCAGTGAACAGAGATTGTGCCACTATATTCCAGCCTGGGTGACTGAGTAAGACTGCCTCAAAAAAAAAAAAAAAAAAAAAAAAAAGGCCGGGAGCAGTGGCTCATGCCTATAATCCCAGCACTTTGGGAGACCAGTTGGGTGGATCACCTGAGGTCAGGAGTTCAAGACCACCCTAGCCAACATGGTGAAACCTCATCTCTACTAAAAATACAAAAAAATTAGCTGGGCATGGTGGTGGGTGCCTGTAATCCCAGCTACTTGGGAGGCTGAGGCAGGAGAATTGCTTAAACCTGGGAGGCAGAAGTTACAGTGAGCCGAGATCATGCCATTGCACTCCAGCCTGGGCGACAGAATGAAACTCTGTCTCAAAAAAAGAGAAAAATTAAAAAAATAAAACCAGCAGATAAAGCAAAAATTGGTACAATCTTCTGGAGGACAATTTGACAATATGTATCATGAGCCTCAAAAATGTTGATTCATTTATTCCTCTTTTAGAAATAAAACATGGGCAAATATAGACAGAGATGTAGAGAAAGTTTGTTCTAGGATATTCACTTATAACACGGTAATTTATGCTGGAAAAATTTTGGTCCTGATTTTTATTTAAAGTTTTATTTGAGGTTTAGAGGTATACATGCAGGTTTGTTACATAAGTAAACTTGGGTCATGGGGGCTTGTTATACAGATTATTTCATCACCTAGGTATTAAGTCTAGTACCCACTAGTTATTTTTTTCTTATCCTCCCCCTCCTCCCACCTCCAACCCTCTGAGAGGCCCCAGTGTGTGCTATTCCCCACTGTGTGTCCATGTGTTCTCATCATTCAGTTCCCACCTATAAGTGAGAACATGTGGTATTTGGTTTTCTGTTCCTGCCTTGGCTTGCTAAGGATAATGGCCTCCAATTCCATCCATGTCCCTGCAAAGGACATTATTACATTCTTTTTTATAGCTGCATAGTATTCCATGGTGTATATGTACCACATTTTCTTCATCCAGCCTGTCACTGATGGGCATTTAGGTTGATTCTATGTCTTTGCTGTTGTGAATAGAGCTGGAATAAACATATGCATGCATGTGTCTTCTTGGTAGAACAATTTATATTCCTTTGGGTATACACCCAGTAATGTGATTGCTGGGTCAAATGGTATTTCTGTCTTTAGGTCTTTGAGGAATTGCCACACTGTCTTCCACAATGGTGGAACTAATTTACACTCCCACCATCATTGTATAAGCATTCATTTTTCTCCACAACTTTACCAGCATCTGTTATTTTTTGACTGTTTAATAATAGCCATTCTGACTGGTATCAGATGGTATCTCTTTGTGGTTTTGATTTGCATTTCTCTAATGATCAGCGATGTTGAGCTTTTTCTATATGCTTTTTGGCCACACGTATTTCTTGTTTTGAAAAGTGTCTGTGTCATCTGCTTGCTTTTTAATTTTTTTTTTCTTGTAAATTTAAGTTCCTTATAGATGCTGGATATTAGACCTTTGTCAGATACAGCTTACAAAACTTTTCTCTCATTCTATAGGTTGTCTGTTCACCCTGTTGATCGTTTCTTTTGCTGTACAGAAGCTCTTTAATTAGATATTGTTTGTCAATTTTTGCTTTTGTTGCAATTGTTTTTGGCAGCTTTGTCATAAAATATTTACTCGTTCCTATGTCCAGAATGGTATTACTTAGGTTGTCTTTCAGGGATTTTATAGTTTTGGGTTTTACATTTAAGTCTTTAATCCATCTTGAGTTAATCTTTGTATATGGTGTAAGGAAGGGGTCCAGTTTTAATCTTCTGCCTATGGCCAGTCAGTTATCTCAGCATCATTTAGTGAATAGGGAGTCCTTTCCTTGTTTTTGTCAGGTTTGTCAAAGAACAGATAGTTGTAGGTTTGTGGCCTTACTTCTAGGTTCTCTATTCTGTTCCATTGGTCTATGTGTCTGTTTTTGTACTAGTACCATACTGTTTTAGTTACTGTAGCCCTGTAGTATAGTTTGAAGTCAGGTAGCATGACGCTTCTAGCTTTATTCTTTTTGCTTAAGATTGTCTTGGGTATTCAGGCTCTTTTTGGGTTCACATAAATTTTAGAGTAGTTTTTTTCTAATTCTGTGAAGAATGTCTCTGGTAATTTAATAGGAATAACATTGAATCTATAAATTGCTTTGAGCAGTATGACCATTTTAACAATACTGTTGCTTCCTATCCATGGGCATGGAATATTTTTTCATTTCTTTGTGTCACTCTAATAATTTACTTGAGCAGTGTTTTGTATTTCTCCTTGTAGTGCTCTTTTGCCTCGCTGATTAGCTGTATTCCTAGTTATTTTATTCTTTTTTTTTTTTTTTTGAGAAAGAGTCGTCCTCTGTTGCCCAGGCTGGAGAGCAGTGGCACCATCTCATTTCACTGCAACCTCTGCCTCCTGGGTTCAAGCAATTCTCCTGCCTCAACCTCCTGAGTAGCTGGGATTACAGGTGCGTGCCACCATGCCCAGCTAGTTTTTTTGTAGACACAGGGTTTCACCATGTTGGCCAGGCTGGTCTTCAACTCCTGACCTCGTGATCAGCCTGCCTCGGCCTCCCAAAGTGCTGGGATTACAGGCGTGAGCCACCTCGCCTGGCCAATATTTTATTCTTTTTGTGGCAATTATGAATGGGATTGTGTTCTTGATTTGGCTCTTGGCTTAACTATTGTTGGTGAATAGGAATGCTAGTGAGTTTTGCACATCGAATTTGTATCCCAGACTTTGCTGAAGTTGTTTATCAGCTTAAGGAGCTTTTGGGTTGAGACTATGGGGTTTTCTATAACAGGGTAATGTATGCTAGAAAATTTTAGGTAATTTCTTATATTTTAGGTAATTTTCCCTGTATTTTACCTAATATTTTAGGTAATTTCATAAATTTTAGGTAATTTCTTATAACAGGGTAATTTTTGCTAGAAAAATGTTGGTCCTGATTTTTAAAATACACATCCACACCCAGGTATATTCATATAAAAAATAGGAAGTATACCAAAATATCAACTGTCAAATTATCTCTGGATGGAAAGATAGGAGTTGATTTTTAAAATGTTATTTTAAATATTAGGATTTCCAGAACTTTCTACAATAAATATGTTTCCTCTTTTACAATTAGAAAAATATGTATTTTTAAAATAAATTCCATCATATAATACCATCTTCAAAGAAACCAAAGTGAAAAAGAGTTAAACCAGTTTTTAGGGGGAAGGGCTATTTCCACCTTCCCAAGGGGCCATGTGGGTAGAAGGCAAATTAAAGCCTGAAACTTTAAAGTCAATCAGTTTGTCTTAATGGGCCCTAGATGGGGAAAACTTCAGTCATTTCCCTTGCCTGGCACTCTTGTGGTCAGGGGATGAAATCCAATCATAGGGTCAGTTGGGTTTGTACATTCCATGGCAAACCTATTTGGCCATTTCTCTGCATTTCCCAAAAGTTCTCTGACTTCCTAGACAGGAATTGTGAGCACAGGGAAACCTTTATCCTGGTTGCTGCAGCACATCTGGTTTACAGCCTATGCCAGATGGGCTCCCTTTCATCTGGGAAGAGGGGCAGGAGGGGACACCCGAGCCTCTGTAGGTCCAAGGAACTTCCTCAGTGGAGGCTCTAATTTTTGGTGAAGTGTTTCAAGTTAAGATGTAACTATATCATGTTGGAGTCACAATGTCCCTTAAATTTAGGGAAATATGCTTTTCATTAGAGTCTGCCCACCTCACCTTTAGGTTCATTGCTCAGGCCAAAGATGTTTTGAATAAGCTATCAGTTGGTTTCTGAAACCATTCTGCACTATGTAAATATTTATTGAGCATTTATTATGCGCCCTGCACTGGAGAAACACAATGAACAAGATAGATGTGGTCTTTACACTCAGGGAGCTCTTGCATTTGGGGACAGACTTCTGACTTTTTGCCTTCACTAACCCCAGGTTATTTTTGGTTTATACCAGGCCTCTGATTGTACCAACCACTCCATCATCTTAGATGTGCTGGGTTAGAAAAAAAATGCTGGAAAATACTCAAATCTACAAGTCTAATAAAAGGAGGCTGGGCACAGTGGCTCTACCCATAATCCCAGCACTCTGGGAGGTTAAGGTAGGAGGTTGCCCTGAGCCCAGGAGTCCAAGACCAGCCTGGGCAACACAGGGAGACCCCATCTCTACAAAAATTTTTTAAAAATTAGCCAGGTATGATGATATGCTTCTGTAGTCCCAGCTGCTGGAGAGGCCGAGGAGGGAGGATTGCTTGAGCCTAGGAGTTTACAGTTGCAGTGAGCTCTGATCATGCCACTATACTCTAGCCTGAGTAACAGAGTGTGATCCTGTCTGAAAAAAGAATAAGGAGAAGTATTGCTAGAAGAGGAAAATTGGGTTCATCGGGTGGCTGGGATAGATGGTACTGATGCCAGTATCACCAAGGGAAAAGGAATAA
The DNA here is from genome assembly GCF_001604975.1 of Cebus imitator. Classification (NCBI taxonomy): domain Eukaryota; kingdom Metazoa; phylum Chordata; class Mammalia; order Primates; family Cebidae; genus Cebus; species Cebus imitator. Next base: position 1,235,135 of record NW_016107553.1, on the reverse strand, counting down.
AAGAAGAGAGAGGGACTGAGAGGCAAGCATCATTGCAGCTATGAGAGGCTCTGGCGAATCCTCTGCGTAGACCATGATCAGCCTCTTTCCAGGAACTTCTTCCAGCCATGCATTTGCCCATGCACTCTTCTTGAAGATTGTTCTTTTATTTTCCCTTTCTTGCTGAAACTCTGGGGGAAAGGAAGCAGATTCATTTTCCCCTTTCCCTAGTTACCACCAAATTTCTCCCTTTAAGAAATTCTCTCACCCCAAAGGCCTAGGTAATCCCAGTCCTGCACTTTCCTAGACAACCAGCCCAATGGGGCTAACCAACCCTCACGTCACATCACAAGATATTTCTCTTCACCCCGAAACCAAACAGTGAGAAGCCCAGTCACTGAAATGCTCACTCTTCTCTTCCAAACACTATTTACAGCTCCAACACTTCTCAAGACCTTAAAATGCCTTTTAATTTATTATAGATAGAAGAAATGGTGTTTTGAAACATTCTTGGCTTATGAGTTTGGTGCCTTCTTCAATTTTAAAAAATGTTCATTCAGGCTGGACGTGGTGGCTGAGACCAGCCTGGCCAACACAGAGAATCCCATTTCTACTAAAAATACAAAATTAGTTGGGCGTGGTGGTGCATGCCTATAATCCCAGCTACTTGAGAGGCTGAGGTAAGAGAGTCGCTTGAACCTGGGAGGTGGAGGTTGAGGTGAGCCAAGATCATGCCATTTCACTCCAGCCTGGGCAACAAGAGGGAAACTCTATCTCAAAAAAAAAAAAGTTCATTCATGTATGCTTTAAATATGGAACTTCTCAGGGTCCAACCAGGAAACAGAATAAACCTCAGGTGGTTCAAATCAGGAGACTTGTGAAATGACCAGTTATAGAGAAGTGATCAGGGTAGAGGGAATTCACAAGGGAAACTGAGGCATCTACAGACTAGCAGCAGTGGGGATCCATGACCATACCTGGGCCTGAAGTGACAAGGAGAGGAAGCATTGTTGCTGGAGAGGTCTGGAGAGCCATGGAGGAAGGAGATGGTGGCGTCCACTGTCTTGGATGGATGCAGCCTCTATGAGGACCAGCGTGCTGAAGTGGAATAGGAGCAGAGAAGAAGAATTTTGACCGCCTTCTCCTTCAGCCTGCTAATCTCCACTGACCAAACCCAACTGGAAGACAGAGGTCAAGGTCAGCCACTCAGGATACAGAACAGGGCAGAAAAAAGTAGAGAATGCATTGGATGGGGCAGGGGTGGGTGGAATTCAGAGAATAATCCACTCCAGGTACTAACTCTCTCTCTCATACCCAGAATATGTATTCGCTCAGAGCATTGTTTTTCATTACTCTTGCTAAATGCCATTTTTCTTGGTCAAATGTCTCAAGAATTGTGGGGTGGGACACCCTCAGCCCCACCCCAGTGCTTTCTGAAAGTCTTGGCCGTTATCCCTATAAATGATCATTTTCATTTCAAAAATATTCGAGTACCTGTTATGTACCAGACACCGTAAGAAGAAGGTCCCATTTACCCCCCACCCATCATTCTCATTCACAGGGATAATTTCCTCCCATTTTTCAATGAAATTCCAATTAATCCTCTCCATTTGGACCAGTATTTATATAACCACATCTGCTTTACTTTTTTGGTAAATCCCAATTTTGTTTGACTTGATTGTCTGGACAAACGAATCCCAAAGCCTCTCAGAATCTAAGAGAACGTTTATAGTTTTTCCTGGACAAGAACTCAAGTTTTGGTGCCCTTAATTTTTTTTTTAAAGCAGAGGCAGTACTTTTGATTCTGTGAAGAATTTAAAAATAAAATTTGTTCTTGCTGAATGTAGATAATATTTTAGCAAAATGGTCCTTTCTAAGAACTATAAGCAAAACAGTCTATATCAGTGGCTTTCAAAATTTTTCACCGCAGCACACAATAAAAATACATTTTTATGTGTCAACCCAGTTTCATGAAACAAAACTTACCATTACTTTGTTTTGATGCATGCTGTTATTTTCTATTCTATTCCATTTCTTTAAAAAATGCTGGCTGGAACTGTTGGCTCACTCCTGTAATCCCAGCACTTTGAGAAGCTGCTACAGGAGGATCAGTTGAGGCTGGGAGTTTGATACTAGCCTGGGCAACATAGTGAGACCTTTTCTCTATAAAATTAATTGTTTTTTAAAAATGCTGATAGCAACCTATTAAACTGATTTTCTACTATATTAATGGGTTGCTTTCTGCAGCTTGGAAAATATTGGCCTATGTAGTATATTGAAACTATTTTTAAAATAGACCCAGCAATGGAATCTATATTTAAAGAGTGGCTAAAATGCTTTAAATGTTTATTTTCAGCCATCATCAAATGTGCCAATCTCGGCATTTTTCTTTCATTTAAAGAAAGCCAAACTGCTTTGAGCAGTGGCAGTCCCCTATTCTCCCCTAGCTCCCCATTCTGGCCGAGGGTCCTGCATTTACTGCCAGTTTGGCCTGTGGCTGGACCCAGCTGGCAGTAGGGCTGGGCCGCTGTGGCTTACCAAACCCTATTGGTAAATACAACCAGTGTTTTTTGTTTGTTTTAACCTGAAGAAATCTGCCTATGTTTGACTTGCAGTTATCGGGGGAAAGGTTTCACTGTGCAGGTGGGCCTGGGTAGGCACCTGACTCAGAGACGAGGCTATCTCTCCCCATCAACACCACATGGTCTCAGGATCAGGAGGGTGGAAATCGTAGCTGCTATTCCTCAGGCACTTACAATGCATTAAAGATGTTCTATACGTGATCTCATTTAATTCTAACAAGCCAGTGGGTGGGCATTATCTTTACATTAGGGCAGAGAGAAGTATTATCATTGCCATTTAGACAGGAAGAAACTGACGTTCACAGAGATTTCATAACTTCCTGAAGCTCCCATCAGTATTGTGTAGGAGAGCTAGAAATCACGTTCATCTCTTATTCACAATACTCTAATGCTTCCCCATCTGGCTCTGAACTGGTGTGAGGAAAGAAGGGCAGATAGAAACATTTCTTTTTGCTACCGAGGCATTAGATGCAGCATTTGAGGAAGGGAAGCTCTCTTCTAATTTCTGGGGGTTTTGCACTGGGAAAGATGTAATTCCTGTGTCTGGATTTCTCTGTTGGAATTTGGAATTCCAGGAGTAACTCAAAAGAAATAATGGGAAACTAGAGGACAACTAATATTATCTCAGTTTGATAATAAAAACAAACATACTTCTGTGAGCCATGTAGACTGTATGTATCATTTATAACACAGTCTCTGTGGGGGGGGGGGAAGCATGTTAAGTCCCAACAACATACTTTTGAAACAGGTTTAATTTGTGTATTATGGATGCCTACATTTAATGTATGTAAACCGTACCTGGTTGCCTTTTTTCTCCCTAAATGATAATGCATTGTGTATTTACATATGTAGAGGAAGAGAATTGGAAAGTACAGAAGTAAAATGATGTTATAGGTGTCTGCTACAAAGGATAGAGAAGTTACAAAAAAAAAAAAAAAAAAA